>NC_091474.1:96932233-97200419 GCF_036971445.1 Narcine bancroftii
TAAATCTCCACAGCTGAAACAGACAAGAATAGCCCAACAGCAAGACTCTCAACAGGAAAACATAGAAAATAACGGGAACAAGAAGGAAGAGAATAAGAATAGGAAATCAAAGAAACAACAGATGACCAACCCAGAGGAAGAAGACCAACACCAAGACATTTTTAATAAAAATAAGAACAAAAATACCCAACAAAATAAAATAAACAACCCAACAAGAAAATCAGAAGAGACAGAGGTGAAGGACACAGATCCTGGAGTGGACTCAGAACAAGAGGAGGGAGAACATCAAACTCTACACAGAGAAATGGAAGATGAAGGGAAGGGACAGTACATGGATAAAAATTTTTTTAAAGAATATATGGAAACAGTAAAAGAATGGCTGACATAAGAATTCAGTGAAATAAAAAGAATAAAAAGTACAGAAGAAAAAGTGAATAGATTAGAGATGGTCATGACAGATATAGGAAAAAGAGTAGACAAGGTTGACGAATGAGAAACAGCCATAGAAATGGAAATGGACGACTTAAAAAAGAAATTAGAAGAATCTGATAAAAAAGTTAAAGAAACACAGGAGCTGTAGCTCAGAAGATGGATATAATGGAAAACTATAATAGGAGAAACAGTATAAAGATAGTGGGCCTTAAGGAAGATGAAGAAGGCAAAAATATGAAAGAATTTATAAAAGATTGGATCCCCAGGGTCCTAGGAAGAGCAGAATTACAGGAAGGAATGGAAATAGAAAGGGCACCCAGAACATTAGCCCCTAAACCACAGCCACAACAAAAACCAAGATCCATTCTAGTAAAATTCCTAAGATATACGACAAGAGAAAATATATTGGAGAAGGCAATGAAAAAAATAAGAGAAGACAAAAAACCACTGGAATACAAAGGTCAAAAAATTTTTTTCTATCCAGATATAAGTTTTGAACTCCTGAAGAAGAGGAAGGAGTTTAACACAGCAAAATCGACCCTATGGAAAAAAGGTTATAAATTTATGTTAAAATATTCAGCGGTGCTTAAAATAGTTATCCCGGGGAAGCAAGGCAAATTATTCTCGGATCCGGAAAAAGCACGAAAATTTGCAGAACACCCTCAAAACAGACAGAGAGATGAGGAAATGTAACAAGAACAAAAATGACAACAAACTATATTTAAAGAAGAAGAATAAAGTATAAGTAAGAACTAAGAAGGGAAAGAAACAGAAGAAAGGAAGTATGGAGGGAATTAAGAGAGTGAGCTTTGTTATATATGAAGATTAAAGTCTTTTCTGGGGGGCTGGGTGGGTAAGAATAACAGTCACTGAGAAATCAGTTGACGCTTGCGAGTGGATTCGCAAATCCAAATGGAGAGGGGAGATGTGGTTGCCCGACAAGGGACAAAGGGCAACTCAGAGGGAAGGGACTATTGGGGTTAAAGGAATTTTAGATATGGGAATAGTGGAAATATTTTATGTTTTAGAAATGTTGTCTTACAATGTGTTCAAAAAAAGAAAATGGATAAGAAGGAAAGGTGGTGATGAGGAAACGGAAAGGAAAAATAAACAAAGTATGAAATGGCCATGTTGAACTATATGACTTTAAATATTAACAGAACACATAACCAAATCTAAAGGAAGAAGCTGTTAAATTTACTGAAGAAAGAAAAAATTGATATAGCATTCGTGCAAGAAACACATCTAACTGAAGTGGAACACAAGAAATTAAAGAGAGATTGGATAGGGCATGTAACAGCAGCATTATATAATTCAAAAGCTAGAGGAGTAGCTATATTAATCAATAAAAATGTACCAATCAAAATAGAAGAGGAAATAATAGATCCAGCAGGGAGGTATGTAATGATAAAATGTCAAATATATTCAGAATTTTGGAATTTACTCAATGCATATGCACCTAATGAAGAAGATCAAAAATTTATGCAAGATATCTTTTTGAAGATCACAGATATGCAAGGGAATAAACTAATAGGAGGGGATTTTAACCTTAATTTGGACTCAAACATGGATAAAACTGGAAAAAAGACTAACAGAAAGAACAAAGTAACCAAATTTATAATTAAATCGATGCAGGAAATGCAACTTTTGGATATATGGAGGAAAGGAAAAAGAATATTCATATTATTCAGGTAGACCTATTCCTGTTATCAGCCCACATTCAAGGAAGAGTTAAGAAAACGGAATATAAAGCTAGATTGTTATCGGATCACTCACCCCTGTTATTGGTAATAGAGCTAGAGGACATCCCATCAAGAATGTATAGATGGAGATTAAACTCCATGCTACTTAAAAGACAGGATTTTAGAGAATTAATTGAGCGACAAATTAAAATGTACTTTGAAATAAATATGGAATCAGTGAAAAATAAATTTATACTATGGGACGCAATGAAAGCATTAATCAGAGGACAGATAATAAGTTATGTATCTAAGATGAAGAAGGACTACAATCGAGAAATAGAACAGTTGGAAAGGGAAATAAATAGAGAAAAAGAAGTAGCAATAAAGGAAGATACAACTAAAAGAACAGAATTGACAGACAAGAAAATAAAATATGAAACACTACAAACACAAGGTGGAGAAGAACATAATGAAGACATAACAAAAACATAACAATTACAGCACGGAAACAGGCCATTAGGCCCTTCTAGTCCGCACCGAACCAAACACCCCTTTCTAATCCCACCTCCCTGCACAATGCCCATAACCCTCCATCTTTTTCTCATCCATATACCTGTCCAACCTTTTCTTAAATAATACAATTGATTCCGCCGCCACTATTTCTCCCGGAAGATCATTCCACACAGCTACCACTCTCTGAGTAAAGAAGTTCCCCCTCATGTTACCTCTAAACCTCTGCCCCTTAATTCTTAACTCATGTCCTCTTGTTTTAAACTTTCCTCCTCTTAATGGAAATAGTCTATCCACATCCATTCTGTCTATCCCTTTCATAATCTTAAATACTTCTATCAAATCCCCTCTCAACCTTCTACGCTCCAAAGAATAAAGACCCAATCTGTCCAATCTCTCCCCATACTCCAGATGCTTAAACCCAGGCAACATTCTGGTAAACCTTCTCTGCACTCTCTCCACTCTGTTTATATCCTTCCTATAATTAGGCGACCAGAACTGCACACAGAACTCCAAATTAGGCCGCACCAACGTCTTATACAATCTCAACATCACCTCCCAACTCCTATATTCCATGCAATGATTGATAAAGGCCAGCATACTAAAAGCCTTCTTCACCACCCTATTCACGTGAGTTTCTACCTTCAGGGAACGATGTACCGTCACTCCTAAATCTTTCTGCTCTTCTGTATTCCTCAATGCTCTCCCATTTACCACATATGTCCTATTCTGATTCTTCTTACCAAAATGAAGCACCTCACACTTATCAGCATTAAATTCCATCTGCCATTTTTCAGCCCACTTTTCTAAGCAGCCCAAATCCCTCTGCAATCCTTGAAAACCTTCTTCATTATCCACTATTCCACCTATCTTAGTATCGTCTGCATATTTACTAATCCAATTCACCACCCCATCATCTAGACAAAACAGAAATATTATGAGCTAGGAGAAAAACCGCACAAAATACTACCGTGGCAGCTTAAGACAGAACAAACTAAAAGAACGGTATTGGCATCAATGAATAAGGACAAATAAATTACATATAACCCAACGGAGATCAATGAAAACTTCAGGGAATTCTACGAACAACTATATCAAACTGAAAATGAAGGGAAAGAAGACAAAATAGATGAATTTCTAACTAAAATTGAACTACCGAAATTACAAACAGAGGAGCAAAATAAATTAATAAAACCATTTGAAATAGAAGAAATACAGGAGATATTAAAAAAAACTACCGAACAATAAAACACCAGGAAAGGATGGACTCCCAATAGAATTCTATAAAACATTTAAAGACTTATTAATTCCTCCTCTCCTGGAAGTTATGAACCAGATTGGAAAAAAAAACATACCAGATTCATGCAAAACAGCAATAATTACAGTAATACCAAATACCGGGAAAGATCCACTAACACCAGCATCGTATAGACCAATATCTCTACTTAACACAGATTATAAGATAATAGCTAAACTATTAGCAAACAGATTGGCGAACTGTGTACCAAAAATAGTAAAACTAGTCCAAACTGGATGTATTAAAAAAAGACGAACAACGGACAATATCTGTAAATTCATTAATTAATCCATGCAATACAAGGAAACAAAACTCCAACAGTATGCAGAGAAAGCCTTTGACAGAGTAGAATAGAATTATTTATTCAAAGTACTACAAAAATTCAACCTACCAGAGAAATATATTAATTGGATTAAAGCATTATATAAGGGACCATTGGCGAAAGTGACAGTAAATGGATATATATCAAACCAATTTAAATTAAGCAAATCAACAAGGCAGGGATATCCACTATCTCCCTCACTGTTTGCGTTCGCTATAGAACCACTAGCAGAACTGATAAGAACAGAAAATAAAATGAGTGATAAAAATAAAAGAGAAGGAATATAAAATCAGTCTATTTGCAGATGACTTTATAATATACTTAACAGAACCAGAAATATCAATAAAAGAATTACATAAGAAATTGAAGGAATATGGAGAAGTATCGGGGTACCAGATCAATGCAAATCAAAGTGAAGCAATGCCAATGAATAATGTGGATTTCACAAAGTTTAAGAAAGAATCACCATTTAGATGGCAAACACAAGGAATTCGATACCTAGATATACAACTAAATAATAATCTCGGCCATCTATATAAACTAAATTATCAGCCATTAATGAAAAAATTACAAGACGACTTAGAGCACTGGAAAGACTTACCATTAACACTGATAGGAAGGATAAACTGTATTAAAATGAACATCTTCCCAAGGATACAATACCTATTTCAATCATTACCAATTCACCTAACAGAGAAATTGTTCAAGGAGCTAAAGAAAATAATAAAGAAATTTTTATGGAAAGGGGGAAAACCGAGGATAGCAATAGATAAATTAACAGAATGGTACAAACAAGAAGGATAACAACTACCAACCTTTAAGAATTATTATAGAGCAGCACAATTAAGATACCTATCAGATTTTTATCATACAAGGGAAAAACCAGACTAAAATTCTTACTTGCTGCAGCCAAAAAGGCATAAAAACTACAATAGTATAAATTAAATTGTTAAGTTAAAAGGGGATATACAAACAGGGATAATATTCACAGTTAATAGTGCAAGAAACATTGGGGTTACACTAGTACAGGCCATCTTTTTTGTGGTGTGTAACAAGGGGAGGTTCAAGAGACTGATAGGTGTTGGAAAGAAACTATTCTTGAACCTAGAGGTGCTGGTCTTCAGGCTCCCAACCCTTCTGCCCAATGCACGAAAAAAGAATAATTTTAAATTTAGACATACAGGCCATTTTGATCCACAAGGTCATGCTGCCCAATTACACACAATTAACCTACAAGCCCTAGTACACTTTGAATGATGGCACCAGAACCCCAGGAGGAAACCCACGCAGACACGAGGAGAACGTACAAACTCCTTACAGATTCCAACCCAATCGCTGGCACTGTAACAGCATTGCATTAACCGCTACACTAACCATGCCGCCCAGGGTTACACTTAATTTAGAAGACAAAAAGGAGATCTCATGGAGACCTACAAAACTCTAGCAGAACTGGATGGGATAGATGTAGGGAGAATGTTCCTGATGTTGGGGAAGTCCTGAACAAGGGATCACAGTCCAAGGAGAATGAGGAAGCCATTTCAGACTGAAATGGGGAGAAACTTCTTCACTTTGAGAGTTGTGAACTTGTGGAACTCCCAACCACAGAAAGTTGTTGAGGCCAGATTGTGAGGTTGTGGTGCAAACAAGCGCAAAACTGAAAAGACTGTACAACAGGCTTTATTCCATTAATAGTCTGAACACCAGTTCAAGCCCCCGTGTGACAGGCTCAGGAGGGGCCGGCTCAGGTCTATATTCAGGCCGGCTGTCAATCAGCTGACCAGGTGGAGTCAGCCCCTCAGGTGGTCTTCCTGCAGGTACAGAGATCGCCCCTTTCTTAAAATTGTTCTGGGGGGGGGGGGTGTAAACTGTGGCAGGTGGTATTTACACATTCAGGTGGTCCGGCGGCGGTTGGAATCTCTGGGACTGTTGCAGGGTTGGCTCCGGGGTCAAAGGCCGGCGGTGTGATTGCCTGATGGTTGGCTGGGTCCATTGTAGCCGTGGCAGGTGGCGGTGTGGGCAGTGTGGTATCTATCTGAATGTCTGTCTGTGGGGGGGGTATGGCCGGGTGGATGTGGGGAAGGGGGTTCTCTGGAGGGGTGGAGGGAGTGGTTTGGCCCCCAGATTCTGGGTAGGTGGAGAGGTTTGGCTGGGTAGTTATGATGCTGGAGGGAGGGTGGGGACCCTGCTGGTGCCAGATCCCTGGTCGAGACGGTGTTCTCAAGGCCACTGGGGTTCCTGATGTAGGTGTAGTTCTGGTTGGCATGGAGGAGGAGCACCTGCTCAACCAGCGGGTCTGTCTTGTGGGCCCGCACATGTTTGCAGAGGAGCACCAGTCCCGGAGATGTGAACCAAGCTGGGAGGGAGACTCCAGTCACTGACTTCCTGGGTTACGAGAAAAGGTACTCATGAAGGGTCTGATTAGTAGCTGTGCGCAAGAGCGACCTAATGGCATGGAGTGCCTCGGGGAGAGCCTCTTGCCAGTAGTCGTTGGACCAGCCTTTGGACCTCATGAGCAGGAGGACTGCCTTCCAGATCACCCCATTTTCACGCTTCACCTGCCCGTTGCCCCTCAGGTACTGGTGCAACTCTTCACTCATGAAGCCGGTCCCCTGATCACTGTGGATGAATGTCGGGTATCCAAACATAGTGAAGATCTGCATCAGAGCCCCGACAATGGTGGCTGTAGAGGTGTCCAGGCAAGGGATGGCGAAGGGAAAACAGGATTATTCGTCTACAACCACGAGGAAGTAGACGTTCTTGTTTGTGGAAGGCAGAGGGTCTTTGAAGACGATGCTAAGCCATTCAAAGGGCTGAGTGGCCTTGTCGACGTGGGCCTGTGGCAGGCAGAAGTAGCATGGTTCGCACTCCGCACAGACCCTGCATGACTCTCGGTCATGGTCCTTGTACGGTGAAGCGGAGGTTCCGGGACTTGATGAAATGGTACAGGCATGTGACAACCGGGTGACAAAGGGAGTCGTACAGTGCCTGCAGTTGGTCGGTCATTTGCATCTGTGTAGAGCTCATCAAAAGAACCAAAGACTTGTTGATCCAAACCAAGGCTTTTATTAGCAAAAGACCGGAGCTCTTCACAGATGGCCGACCAGTCCGGAATGATCCGACCTGGCTAGGGACACAACCCTTTAAGGCCCAGACAATAGGTGTGGCTTAGCTCTCAGCCAATCGCTGTAAGCACAGTAGTCCTTGGATCCATCAGCCCATGGTGTTTCAGACCCATTTCAAGATAGGGAAGGAAGTTGTAAGTTGTGGTGGTCCGGCAGTGGATTAAACAGCAAGAAATCAAAGGGTATGCTCACTCTCCACCTCTCCGCCAAGTAACCCAGCATATCTTCTATAGATAGAAAAGTATTGTTATGCCAGCTTCTAATTGAAGGGTAATTTCTTTGTCCAGGATGGAGAATCTGTACGTGAATCGTTTCATGCACATGTTCCAATCTTCATGGAGTGATTTTGCTGATTTTGAAAAGATCTTTGTCAGGATTACCAATACAATTTCAGGTGAGTGACATTCGCAATGCTTCAAAAAACAAGTACTTCATTCTCCAGGCTCCACATGAACATTCAGGTTGCATATTGACCAGGGAACCTTCTACTTCTATCCAGGGAATTAACACGGCTGGATCACTGTGGACAGGAATGGTGATGGTCCCTAATGCCTGACCTTTTCAGAGTCATACTGCATACACACAGGCCCTTCCACCCAACATGTACCGCACACACACAGGCCCTTCCACCCAACATGTACCGCACACACACAGGCCCTTCCACCCAACATGTACCGCACACACACAGGCCCTTCCACCCAACATGTACCGCACACACACAGGCCCTTCCACCCAACATGTACTGCACACACACAGGCCCTTCCACCCAACATGTACCGCACACACACAGGCCCTTCCACCCAACATGTACCGCACACACACAGGCCCTTCCACCCAACATGTACCGCACACACACAGGCCCTTCCACCCAACATGTACCGCACACACACAGGCCCTTCCACCCAACATGTACCGCACACACACAGGCCCTTCCACCCAACATGTACCGCACACACACAGGCCCTTCCACCCAACATGTACCGCACACACACAGGCCCTTCCACCCAACATGTACCGCACACACACAGGCCCTTCCACCCAACATGTACCGCACACACACAGGCCCTTCCACCCAACATGTACCGCATACACACAGGCCCTTCCACCCAACATGTACCGCACACACACAGGCCCTTCCACCCAACATGTACCGCACACACACAGGCCCTTCCACCCAACATGTACCGCACACACACAGGCCCTTCCACCCAACATGTACCGCACACACACAGGCCCTTCCACCCAACATGTACCGCATACACACAGGCCCTTCCACCCAACATGTACCGCACACACACAGGCCCTTCCACCCAACATGTACCGCACACACACAGGCCCTTCCACCCAACATGTACCGCACACACACAGGCCCTTCCACCCAACATGTACCGCACACACACAGGCCCTTCCACCCAACATGTACCGCATACACACAGGCCCTTCCACCCAACATGTACCGCACACACACAGGCCCTTCCACCCAACATGTACCGCACACACACAGGCCCTTCCACCCAACATGTACCGCACACACACAGGCCCTTCCACCCAACATGTACCGCATACACACAGGCCCTTCCACCCAACATGTACCGCACACACACAGGCCCTTCCACCCAACATGTACCGCACACACACAGGCCCTTCCACCCAACATGTACCGCACACACACAGGCCCTTCCACCCAACATGTACCGCACACACACAGGCCCTTCCACCCAACATGTACCGCATACACACAGGCCCTTCCACCCAACATGTACCGCACACACACAGGCCCTTCCACCCAACATGTACCGCACACACACAGGCCCTTCCACCCAACATGTACCGCACACACACAGGCCCTTCCACCCAACATGTACCGCATACACACAGGCCCTTCCACCCAACATGTACCCACACACACAGGCCCTTCCACCCAACATGTACCCACACACAGGCCCTTCTACCCAACACGTACCCACACATACAGGCCCTTCTACCCAACATGTACCGCACACACGCAGGCCCTTCCACCCAACACGTACCGCACACACACAGGCCCTTCCACCCAACATGTACCCACACACACAGGCCCTTCCACCCAACATGTACCCACACACACAGGCCCTTCCACCCAACATGTACCCACACACAGGCCCTTCTACCCAACACGTACCCACACATACAGGCCCTTCTACCCAACATGTACCGCACACACGCAGGCCCTTCCACCCAACACATACCGCACACACACAGACCCTTCTACCCAACACGCACCACACACACAGACCCTTCTACCCAACACGTACCCACACACACAGACCCTTCTACCCAACACGCACCGCACACACAGACCCTTCTACCCAACACGTACCGGACACACACAGGCCCTTCCACCCAACACGTACCCACACACACAGACCCTTCTACCCAACACACACTGCACACACAGACCCTTCTACCCAACACGTACCGCACACACACAGGCCCTTCTACCCAACATGTACCCACACACACAGGCCCTTCCACCCAACATGTACCCACACACACAGGCCCTTCCACCCAACATGTACCCACACACAGGCCCTTCTACCCAACACGTACCCACACATACAGGCCCTTCTACCCAACATGTACCGCACACACACAGGCCCTTCCACCCAACACATACCGCACACACACAGACCCTTCTACCCAACACGCACCGCACACACAGACCCTTCTACCCAATATGTACCGCACACACACAGGCCCTTCTACCCAACACGTACTGCACACACACAGACCCTTCTACCCAACACATACCGCACACACACAGGCCCTTTCACCCAACATGTACCCACATAAACAGGCCCTTCCACCCAACATGTATCGCACACACACAGACCCTTCTACCCAACACATACCACACACACACAGGCCCTTCCACCCAACACGTACCACACACACACAGGCCCTTCCACCCAACACGTACCCACACACACAGGCCCTTCCACCCAACACATACCCACACACACAGGCCCTTCCATCCAACACATACCCACACACACAGGCCCTTCCACCCAACATGTACCGCACACACACAGACCCTTTTACCCAACACGTACCACACACACACAGGCCAACACATATCCATACACACAGATCCTTACACCCAACACATATCCACACCACAGACCCTTACATCCAACATGTACCACACAGATACAGGTCCTTCCACCAACACGTCTCTGCTGACCTTTTTACATCTACACTTATCCCATTTGCCTTAATCAGAACCAGATCCTTCTTCATGTTGCCTAAAGGTCTCTTTAACAGAGTGATTATATCTAATTCCACCACTGATTCAATATCGAGCATAGAACATGGCAGTATAGGGCAGGTCCCTCAGCCCACCATGATGTGTCGGCCTTCGGAAACCTACTCCACAACAATGTAATTTTTTTCTCCCTCACACCGAAACTGTGTATTTTTTCTTACTTTCGCATGCCTATCTAAGAATCTTTTGAATGTCCCTATTGTTCCAGCCTCCATCACGCAAGCATGACACCCACTATTCCGCTGTAGAAAAATGTAACCCTGACGTCTCCCCTGAACATCGCTCCACTCACCCTAAACAGATGTCCTCTGATATTCGCAATTGTTTCCCCAGGATAAAAGTGCTGGCTGTCCACTCTATCTAAACCCCTCATAATCTTCTACTCCTCTATTAAGTCACCTCTCATTCTTTGTCACTCCAAACCAAAATCTTTAGTCTCCTTCACTAATCTATTATCCATTTCTTTTTGAAGGTCATTGTTCAGTCTCAGTCCACTTCATTCTCACAAGGACACACACTCCAAATCTTGATCTCAGTTCTGGAGGAAGCGGAAGTTGAATAACTTCCTGCCTGCCCTGTAGATCAGGTCCACTGTTCAAGTTCATTTATTGTCATCTGGTTGTACAAGTACAGCCCAACGAAACAGCATTCTCTGGTCCTAGGTGCAAAACACACAGACACACA
Source organism: Narcine bancroftii (assembly GCF_036971445.1). Taxonomy (NCBI): domain Eukaryota; kingdom Metazoa; phylum Chordata; class Chondrichthyes; order Torpediniformes; family Narcinidae; genus Narcine; species Narcine bancroftii. Next base: position 96,943,587 of record NC_091474.1, read on the forward strand.
ACCAGACATAACACACACAGACCTGTATACATATATACTAACATACCTGTATGCAGGATAAATTTACATCTATAAAAATAAATAAATATTTGTTAACTAATAGTAGAGTCTCAGATGGTCAGTGTGAGCAGTTCCTTTGGTGGTTCAGCATTCTCACTGCCCATGGGAAGAAGCTATACCTCAGCCTGGTGGTGCTGGCTCTGATCCTCCTGTATTTCTTTCCCAATGGGAGCATCTGAAAGATGCTGTGTGCGGGGTGGAACGGGTCCTCAATGATTTTGAGTGCCCTCTTGAGACAAGAGTCCTGGTAGATCACATCGATTATGTGAGGGGGTGGAGAGGGGAGAGGAAGACTCCAATGATCGTTTCAACCACTCTTATGGTCCTGTGCAACCATACCACTCTGTGACACAGCCAGCTAGGACATTCTCAATAGGGTTCCTGTGGAAGGTTGACAAGATGGTGGCCAGTAGCCTTGCCCGCTTCAGTCTTCTCGAGAAGTGCCTTCCTGACAAGTGAGGAGATGTTGAGTGTCAATCAATGATAGGTCATTAGTTAGGTGGATGCCAAGGAACTTGGTGCTCTCCACTCTCTCTACTACGATTTATTAATCATGGAGGGTGATCGCTCTTCATCCTCCTGAAGTGTACGGTCATCTCCTTTGTCTTATCCACGTCTGTCTCATCCACTGTACAGATTGGTTCCTGCCAATCAACTCAACAGGTTATATCATCACAACTATCCTCCTTGCAGAAAGGCTTCACTTTTAGTCCCAGTGGAATGACCTGCAGTAGGGTCAGAACTGTTTAGACATCGTTACCTGCACCCTCAGCCTCAGTCCCAGAGGTGTGAAGGTGAGTGGGCAGATCTGCTCTGGGGTCTCTCTGATTCCCTCCCTGACGTGTGGATGAAGATGGATCTTGCACTCAACTTGCCCAAAAGCAAGATCTTTCTTGTTCACACTGCAGAATAATGGCCCTCTCCCATGGTTGTGAGCCACATCAAGACCCAGACAATGCACACCACCTTTCATCTCTTGGGAAGTCATCAGCGACGCAATCTAACACCTCTTTAACATAGCCATCTAAGGGAAGTAATGTTTAAATATCAAAACTTCAAACCTACCATCAAGGTCCCGATCTACCATCCCCTCGAAGAGATGCACCACTGCTGGTCGTAGGATAGACTCAGATGCACCATCTCTCCCTGAACACCACCTCCTCCAGCTTCGAGCCCTCTCTCAGCCTGAACCAGCTCTCATGGCAAGCCCCATCCACTAGACTCCCAGAATGAGCACACTGCTTCGAGCTCAGTCAGACCAAGGAGGTACAAGGGACCGAGCGAATGCTTCAAGGACCTTCTCCAAGAACCTTTGAAGGAATGTGATATTCTCAGCAACTCTTGAGGACCCCTGACCTCTGACATTATTGGTTAGTATAGTGGATAGTGCATTGCCAGCAGCCCGGGTTCGAATCAGCCACTGTCAGTATTGGGTTTGTACATTCTCCCTGTGTTCACATAGTGTTCCGGTTTCCTCCAAAGTCTGGCGGAGTTAGTAGGTTAATTGGCCACAAGGTGTATTTGGCTGGGGCGGGCCCATGGCCAGAAGAGCCTGTTACTGTGCTAAACTAAAGACATCAAGCTCGTCACATCTTCCTTGGACAAGGTGAATGCCGACTGCAAACATAAGAAGCGCCAACACAAGCAGCCCCTCCACCAGCGTCCACCCATCACGGATACAACTTGGGACCCTTGGGGGGGCTTCAGAACTGCGATCTCCGCAGTGTTAAATCTTTACCGCCCAAAATCTCTGTCCTGTGATTGTGGTTCTGTCAGTCACTGGAAAATAACTACCTTGTCTCAGCTCATGGTGAAATCAAACCTCCTTTTGGATGTCTCTGCTTTGAAGATCTGATGAAGGACTCATCCCTCCATTTTCTTCCTGGCTCTGTTCAGTCTTGGCCCCAAGCCTCCCTGCTGTGGTAGAACTATTGTCTTTTTGATAATTTAGTTTAGAGGATGACTTTGGTCTTTATGTTCATAAATGGCGGGATCCAGGTGGAACATTAACCTCTCCTCCACCATCAGATGCCCATCCGCAGCCATGGAGAATTCTCCTACACTTTCTTTGAACAAAGACGGGGCCCTCCAGATCTTTCAGCGCTGATCTTCCCCACCTTCTTCCCTGTTTAACACCAGCTCCTGTGGGCGGGCCTTCGAATTGTGGCCCCAGCTGTCTCAGCAGTTTATCAAATCAGGCCTGGCCTTCGCAAGAGGTGGGAGCAACCACTGGCTGAATCCCTATATTCAGCCTCTCCCCACTCACCGCGGACAGAATCCAGTGTCCTGGGAAGGGATGGTCCTGATTAACCAGACTAACCCAGTCTGGGGATGGCTGAAGGGCATTGGGGGCAGTTATCGCCCCTACCTTGGCAGCCCCCATTGTTTGATTGATGAGTTCATTTTTTAAAATTTATAAATGTTACATTTTTAAATTTTTAAAATTTAGACATAATGTAAAAAGAAGCCCCTTCTCGTGCCACCCAATGACATGTAAATTATCTGCAACTCCCAGTACATTTTGAAGGGTGGGAGGAAACTGGAGCCCCCAGGGAAAACCCACGAAGACACGGGGGGAACCTACAAACTCCTTCCAGACAACATGGGATTGGAATTCCAGTCCTGATTGCTGGCCCTGTGACAGTGTTGTACTCACCACTAGGCTAACTCCAAGGTGAACAATTTTGTACTAAAACTCCAGAAGGGCGGTGAATCTTAGAATTAAGGCCAGTGAAAGAGGGAGGAAACCTAGAAGCTTTGCATGTGCTGAATAGTACATCAAAGGCGTCCCAGAAGTCTGTGGACGATGGATGGGGACCACCTGGGACTTTAGAGGCATGAATGGTGGATGAGGATGTCAAGTGATGTAGAACAGAAGCAGAGAGGGAATGATGCGTTGAGACAACTTGTTGCCAAGTCCTGAAAGAGTTTGTCCTACATTGTGCCCCTTGTAGAGTACGTCATGCAACACTGGCAGGAGGACTTCATGTTTGGTTACCAATTCCTCAACGGCTGCAATCCTGTTATTTTTGAGAAGTGCAACAAACTCCCGGACAAGTTCCCAGTGACAAATGACATGGTGGAAATCTGCCTGGAGCGAAAGCTGACACTCGAGGAAGAGATAAAGGTAAAACACACTCGGCTGGGTCACCGTGGCAGTGGGTGGGGGGGGGGGTCCTATCCAAATTCCTGGGTCATTGGCAGCTGGGGGGTTCCCTGCAGTCTGCACCCAAAATCTTTGGTCACTTCAGGAAGGGTGTTCCCCACAGACCCCATCCAAAACCCTGGGTCACTGGAGGGGGGGGGGGTCCCCACAAACCTCACCCAAAATGCTGAGTTACTGGGGGTTCTCCACAGACCCCAACTAGAACCCTGGGTCACTGGGATAGGGGGAAATTCCCCACAGACCCCATCCAGAACCCTGGGTCACTAGGGGGGGGGCCCACAAACCACACCCAAAACCCTGGGTCACTGAGGGGGGGTCCCACAGAAACTGCACAGATGCCACCTGGAACCCTGGGTCACTGGGGGAGGGGGGTTCCCTACAGACCCCAAACGGAACCTTGGATCACTGGGGGAGGGGGGTTTCCTTACAGATCCTAACTGGAACCCTGGGTCACTGGGGGAGAGGGTTCCCCACTGACCCCAACCGGAACCCTGGGTCACTGCAGAGGGTGGTTCCCCACCGACCACCCCCTTGCTCTGTTGGGGCTTTCCTCTGGGCCTCAGGATCAGTAATGGCAGTGACCAGAGTCTCTCTGGTTGGAGATGCTCGTTGACCGGTACTCTTGTGCCACTGCTTTTATTAGCCCATGGCTGAATGCTGTTTTCATGTCGCTGGTGGGCAGGTCATGGCTGAAGTCAGTGAAGACGGGAAGGGCCCCAGTCCCTGTGCGGATCAACTCCCACAGTGACCATGGATGCAGGGAAGACACCGACGCTGGAATCTGAAGCCCCACACGACCTGCAGGAGGAACTCAGAAGCCAGTGGGAGGGAAGAAATTATGAAAGGTTGCAGTGTGACCATTCCTCTCACTGAACCACTGAGAGCCTCCAGCAGATCCCTCAGTGACAACCTGGACCTGGATGATGAAGTGTCAAGGAGTCAAGATTCTTCTTTGTCATTGAATAGACACAATGCAATATTACACAGAATTTGTTTGCGTCTGCTGTAGACAGACCGATTCTCCATCAGTACAAATTGCCTGAAGCAGTACAGTCAGAGAAAGAGAAGCAAAAGAAAGTCCTCTCAGAGTCCCCGAGCATCCATGGATCCACCTCCAGAACGCACGCAGTCTCCGCACCTACACAGGGTCCCGTCCAAACCATCAACAGCCTGATCTCCAGCTCCAAACATCTGACACGATCGGGAACCCCTCAGCGCCCTCTCGCATTCTGGTTCCGATACCTGGTACCCCTTCAGCCAGTCTTGAACCCGTCTCCAGTAGTCAGCAGCCCAGTGTGAGTCCCTTGACCGCAGATGCCAGCAGCCCACACCCTGTGGAGGTTTCTTGTGTCGCCAGGAGCCTGCCACCTGTGCATTCTTCAGCCACAGAACCTCTCCCCGCCATGATCACCATCCCCTGGGTCCTCTCCTCTGTTTTCAAATGGGGGGGTGGTCTCCCTGTTTTCTGGTGCCCTGCCCCAGTCCTCTGCTTCTCTGGAGTCTGCAATCCTTCGAGGGTGCTGATGATTATAAGCGCCGCCATCTTGGGCGCGGACCTCACAGTCGCGGGATTTTTAAATAAATCCACCGTCATCTCTTTTAACAGGCCATTCAGAGCCTGTACAGAACTGGCGGCAGTCAGACTGGGTGGTTGGACCCCTCAGGAGCGCCGTGGTTCCTCTCCCCGCTCCCTGCGGTTCCACACCAGCGGCAATGTTGCCGTTACAGCAGCCCTGGCAGTGCCGCCACCTGTAGATTGTGATTGTGTGGGAAAGGTGTCCAGGATTTCAGGTGCGGGATTGGCTGTATTGTCAACCTCAGGGGAAGGGGAGGTTGAGGGAAGATTCGACAGCCATAGATTAGGTAAAAGGAAAACCGGAAGATGGGAATAGAAATTTATCACCATAGGCAAAATGTCCAAGAATGTAATTGGGAAAATATGGTTTCTGGAGAAGGGCTGCAATGGGGCTTTGGAACGAGTGTGGGATCAGCACTAGGGGTGGGGCATGGACAGAGAAGCAAGGAGTTGAGTGACTGTGGAGCTAACATCTCTCCCATGATTTCACTGTTTTCATCTTGTCTTTTCATTGTGGGCAGGAAGGGAACATTTACCTGGCAGACTACAAGATCATGGATGGAGTTCCTGCCAACAGCACTGACCCCTGCACCATGCAGTACCTCACTGCACCCATCTGCCTACTGTACAACAATTCAAAGCAGAAGCTGATACCCATTGCAATCCAGGTAACTGGGAGACGGTGTCGTGGGACTGCAGTGAATGGGCAGCACGGCCAATTAAATTAAACCAGTCAGTGCTCCATTGCCACAGCTTCTCTGTCATGGGTCAAATGGGGTCAGCAGGAGAAAGAAAATGCTTGTCATTTCGAGCCGAAACTCTTCACTGGGAGTCCGCTGTGAGGCTGGTGATTTAGATGGTGTCAGGGCATTTGGGGCCAGGGCCCACAGCAGGAGAATGGACAGCTCAGTTCTTCCATGAAAGCCTCTCCTGTCAGCCCCACTGACCTGGGTCAGCCCCACTGGCCTGGATCTTCCCCCATTCACCTGTCAATTTCTCACTACATCTCGAATGATCATTCATCCCACTGGGAAAGTCTTGCTTCCACTGAGCTTACAATGTTCAAGATCATAACAACTCACTGCATAAACACAGTCCTAGAAACACAATGAAATGCTGGAGGAACTCAGCCAGTCTTTACAGTGTCCATAGGAGACAAGGAGGTATTGGCATCGTTCCAGGCCTGGGCCCTTCTTCCAGGAATAAGCAGAATGAGCCAGAAGAAGGAATTTTTGAAAGTCTCAGGATTCAGTCGATGCCGGCTGGGGGGAGGAATCCAGACCAACAAAAGGGGTTCATTTCATATGATAAGAGAGGAGGTAAGAATTTATAATGTTTGTGCGAAAGGAGATGGAAGGGAGGGACATTCCTGGGGGAAGATGATGGGGAAGAAGTGAGGGGGGGGGGATTTAATGAAAGCCAAAGAAGTCGATATTAATGCCATCTGATTGGAGGGGGCCCAGTCAGAAGATTAGCTGGTGTTCCTCCAATTTGCAGGTGGTCTCATTCTGGCCGTGAATGAGACAATGGACAGACCTGTCAGCAAGCAAATAGGATGGGGAATTGAAACGGGTGGCCACTGGGAGATCCACGCTATTGCGGCAGATGGAACCAAGGTGCTCAATAAAGTGATCTCCCAGTCTCCATCCAGTAAAGGAGATCACAACGGGAGCACCGGATGCAGTAGATGACCCTTGCAAATTCACTTGGAAGAAATGTTAGGGGCCCCAAATGGTGGTGAGGAAGGATGTGTGGTGGAAGTGGAGCATCTCCTGTGTAGACAGAATAGAGAGCATCAAGTTCTTTGGAGTCCACCTAACTAGTGACCTATCGTGGACACTCAACATCTCCTCACTTGTCAGGAAGGTGCAACAGCAGCTGCACTTCCTGAGAAGACTGAAGCAGGCAAGGCTACTGGCTCTATTGCGGGTGTCCTGGGTGGCTGCATCACAGTGTGCTACAGTTGCTGGAGAGAAATGGATCAGAGGTCAATCCACAGGATCACATGTGGAGACACATATTCCCTTCCTCCCTTCTCCACCTTCTGCAGGGACAGCTCACTCCCTTCTTCCTCACCACCAAACATCTTTCCAAGAGAATCTGCAGGGGACATCTACTGAAACCAGTGTTCCCATTGTGGTCTCCTCTACATTGGAGAGACCGGGCACAGACTGGGTGATCACTTTGTTGAGCACCTCAGCAATAGCATGGATCTCCCAGTGGCCACCCATTTCAGTTCTCCATCCCGTTCGCTGTCCATGGTCTCGTGTACTGCCAGACTGAGACCACCCCGTAAATTGGAGGAACAGCACCTCATCTTCTTACTAGGCCCCTTCCAATATCGACTTCTTGGTCTTTCGTTAAATCCACCCCAACCCTTGCTTCTTTCCCTAGCTCTGTCTCTCCTTTTGCACAAACAAGATAAGTTCTTGCCTCTCTCCCCAATGAACCCTTTTGTTGGTCTGGATTCCTACCCACAGTCGGCATCAACTGAATCCTGAGACTTTCGGAGATTTCCTGCTTCTGGCTCATTCTGCTTATTCCTTGAAGAAGGGCTCAGGCCCGGAATGTCAACAATATATCTTTGTCTTCAATGGACGCTGAAAGGACCGGCTGAGTTCCTCCAGCATTTTGGTGTGTTTTTACTACAATCACAGCATCTGCAGACTTTTGTGTTTCAATGGGCACAGTCCTCTCTTCTCTGTTACCTTCAGGCCTCAGTCCTCCCACTGGAAATCATATCCATGTTTACACTAACCCCCCCACCCCGCCGAGAAATCTCTTTCTCCATGGCCGGACACAGTGCCATGGCTGAGGTTCTAGCCTCAGCCTTCCCCAGGACAGAACCATGGATCCCCCCCGTCCCTTCCCTACCCAGCTCCACTCCTTAGCCTTCCCTATCTCCTCACTCCTCTCCCCCCCCTCCCACACCTCTCCCTACTAGGTTCCCCTTTCTTCTCACCCTTCACTTTTGATCTCTGCGATCCTCCACCTTCTTCCTCCGAATTCTTCAGCACCTTTCCCCACCCCCCACACACATCTTCCTCCCCCCTAACACCCACCAGCTCACTGGTCCCCACTCTAACCCCTCTGGCCTTCCCCTCTTGGAAACGGAACACTCTGTCCTCCTTAAAGGCCTCACCATTGTCCTACTTCGGCCACATCTCAGCAATTCCGCACACATCAAATGCCAAACACATCCTCCATTGTCTCCACCTCTATGCCCACTTCTTCACCCCCCCCCGCCCCCCACTGAAGACCTCTTCTCCCACCTTCAGCCTTCTTCCTCCTCTTGGACACTGAGCCCTTTTCCCACTCTGGATTGCTATTACTTCTAATTGCTGTCAAGATGTCAACCATCCCCTATCTTGCCATGGCCACATGACAACTTTCAGACACTGTCACTGACTTCTGGTCATCTCCCTCCACAGCATCCCACCCCACAATGCCCAGTTCAACATCCTACCCAGGATCTACAAACCAAACTGCCCCAGTAGACCCATTGCCTCCACATGTTCCAGCCCCACCGAACTGCTATCATAACCTTGACTCAATATTGTAGCCCCCCGGTCCAGTCTTTTCCCACCTACATCCGCAATATCTCGCATGCTCTCCATCACTTCAACAGCTTCCAGTTCCCTGGACTGGACCGCCTAATTTTCACCATGGACATCCTATGTACACCTTACTGAAGGTCTTAAAGCCCTTCATTTCATTCTCAACAACAGACCCTCCACCACTGCCCTCCTCCGACTGGCAGAACTTGTCCTCACCCTCAATAATTTCTGCCTTGACTCATCCCACTTTCTCCATGTCAAGGGGGTAGTCATGGGTACCCACGTGAGGCCCAGCTATGCCAGCCTTTTTGTTGGCTACGTGGAACAATCCATGCTACAAGCCGACACAGGCAAGGCCCCTCAAGTCTTCCTCTGCAACACTGACGGCTGCCTCATGCACCCACGATGAATTCATCAACTTTTCTGCCAACTTCCACCTCGACCTCAACTTCACTTGGTTCATCTCTAGCAACTATGTCCCCTTTCTTGATCTCTATCTTAGGAGTCAAGCTCTCAACAGATATCATCTACAAACCCGCCAACTCCCACAGCTACCTCAACTCCACCTCTTCCCACCCTGTCCCCTACAAGGAACACCACAGCACAGAAAACAAGCCATAAGACCCTAGTCTTATGCTGATCATCATTTTGCTAGTCCCACTACCTGCTCCAGGCCTCTTCCATCCATCCAATTTACTCAAAATTCAAGATCGAGCCCTCATTCACCATATCAGATGGCAGCCCATTCCACACTCCCACCACTCTCTGAGTGAAGAACTTTCCCTAATGTTCCCCCTAAACCTTTCCCCTTTTAGTTTAAAACTATGACCTCTCATATTTATCTCCCCCAATCTAAGAGGAAAAAGCTTATCCACATCCACTCTGTCTATACCTCTTATAACTTTGTAAACCTCTATCAAATCTCCCCTCATTCTTCTTAACTCCAAGGAATAAAGTCCTAACCTGTTTAATCTTTCCCCGTAACTCAATCCCTGAAGACGGACAACACCTCAGTAAATCTTCGCTGCATTCTTTTGATCTTACTGATATCCATCCTGTAGTTTTGCGACCAAAACTGCACACAATATTCCAAATTCAGCTTCACCAATGTCTTAAACAACTTCAACATAATATCCCAATTCCTATACTCAATACTTTGATTTATAAAGGCAAAGATTCCAAAAGCTTCCTTAACAACCCTGTCCAACTGTGACGCTACTTTCAGGGAATAACGTATCTGTATTCCCAGATCAATCTGCTCTCCTCAGTGCCCGACCATTTACCATGTATATTCCTTCCTCTCAATTCCTCCATCTCTGCTGCATCTTCTCCCAAGATGAGGCCTTACATTCCAGGACATCTGGGATGTCCTCCTCCTTCTGAAATTGTAGCTTCCCCTCTACTGCTATTAACTCGGACCTCACCCAACAGATATATCTTCTCCAATTCCCGCACATCTGCCCTGACCCCTATCTCCTTACCCTAGATCTGATGACAGATTTCCCCTTGTCCACACCCACCACCTCACCAGCTCCACAACCAACATATTATTCTCTGCAACTTCCTCCGTGAACCCATCTCCCCCTCTCCACCTCCCACTGGGATGACTCCCTCCCTTACCACCCATCGTCGCCTTGGTACCTGTCCCTGCGATCACAGGAAATACTGCACGCACCTGCTCCTCTGCCCTCTCCACTATTTGGGGCCCCAAACAATCGTTCCAAGTGAAGCAACGACTGTGAATCATTCGGGGTCGTCTACTGCATCCGATGCTCCCACTGTGGTCTCCTCTATGTCGGAGAGACTGGGTGTAGGCTGGGATTTTGCTTCGTTAAGCACCTTCATTCTGTCCATGACAATGGCGAGTACCTCGCAGTAACCAGCCATTTTAATCCCCCACCCCATTCCCACACCAACACATCTGACCCTGGCATTATGCATTCCCAGGTTGTGGCCACCCGCAAATTGAAGGAACAGCACTCTATATTCTATCTCAGTACTCTCCAACCCAACGGCATCATGACCGACTGCTCCAATTTCCATTAACCCTCTTCCTCTGCTCTCTCTGTTTCCCTACCCCTCCAGTTCCCCAACCCCTTCCCTTTCTTTCAGATCCACCCTTCTTAGCCTTCTGTCCTCTAACTTCTCAGCTTTTACCCATCCACCTGCATCACCTCTTTCCTGTTCGCCTGTCCCTGCTCTCCTCTCCTCACGCCCCCATCTCCAACCCAAAGTATGGACTTGCTTTTACTTCCTATGGGCACTGCTGAGTTTCTCCAGAACTTTTGTGTGTGACATTACTAAAATACCTTGTCTTTGCTAACAATTCAATAACCATAACGAGTTTATTGTCATATACATTGTACATCCTTACTTGTCGAGGCCCAACAGGTACTTGGTAAAAGACTAAAAGGGTATACATAACCTTAGCAGTTAATGCGCCAGCGACCCAGGTCTGTAAGGAGTTTGTACGTTTCCCCCCGTGTCCATGTGGATTTCCACTAGATGCCACCCACCCTTCAAAATGTACCAGGGTTGGAGGTCAATTGGTCACGTGTGTATTGGGTGCCACGGGCTCAGGGGCCAGAAAGGTCTGTACGACCATATAACCATATAACCATATAACCATTTACAGCACAGAACAGACCAGTTCGGCCCCACTAGTCCATGCCGTAGCAAATCCCCACCCTCCTAGTCCCACTGACCAGCACCCAGTCCATACCCCTCTAGTCCCCTCCTATCCATGTAACGATCCAGTCTTTCCTTAAATGTAACCAATGATCCCTCCTCGACCACGTCTGCCGGAAGCTCATTCCACATCACCACCACCCTCTCCATAAAGAAATTTCCCCTCATGTTCCCCTTATAATTTTCCCCCTTCAATCTTAAACCATGTCCTCTAGTTTGAATCTCCCCCTTTCTTAATTGAAAAAGCCTATCCACATTTACTCTGTCTGTCCCTTTTAAAATCTTAAACACCTCTATCAAGTCCCCTCTCAATCTTCTATGCTCCAGAGAAAAAAGCCCTAGTCTGCACAACCTTTCCCTGTAACTCAAACCTTGAAACACTGTCAACATTCTCGTGAACCTTCTCTGCACTCTCTCTATTTTGTTTATATCTTTCCTATAATTTGGTGACCAAAACTGTACACAGTACTCCAAATTTGGCCTCACTAATGCCTTGTACAATTTCATCATAACCTCCCTACTCTTGAATTCAATACTCCGATTTATGAAGGCCAACATTCCAAATGCCTTCTTCACCACACCATCTACCTGAGTATCAGCCTTGAGGGTACTATTTACCATAACTCCTAAATTCCTTTGTTGCTCTGCACTCCTCAATTGTCTACCATTCAATGTATATGACCTATTTAAATTTGCCTTTCCAAAATGTAGCACCTCACATTTATCGGTATTAAATTCCATCAGCCATTTCTCAGCCCACACCTCCAGCCTTCCTAAATCACCTTTTAATCTACGGTAATCTACCTCACTGTCCACAACACCACCAATCTTTGTGTCATCCGCAAACTTGCTTATCCAATTCTCCACATCGTTAATATATATAACAAATAATAGTGGACCCAGGACCGAACCCTGAGGAACTCCACTAGTCACCGGCCTCCAATTGGACAAACAATTTTCTACCTCTACCCTCTGACACCTCCCATCCAACCACTGCTGAATCCATTTCACTACCTCTTTATTTATACCTAATGCCTCCACCTTTTTTCCTAACCTCCTGTGGGGAACTTTATCAAAAGCTTTACTAAAGTCCAAATAGACAACATCCACAGCTTTCCCTTCATCAACCTTTTTTGTAACCCCCTCGAAGAACTCAATCAGGTTTGTCAAGCATGATCTACAAAGCCTGACAAAACCATGCTGATTACTCCCTATCAATCCCTGTACCTCCAAAAATTTGTAAATAGCATCCCTCAGAACACTTTCCATCAACTTGCCCACCACAGACGTCAGACTTGCAGGCCTATAATTCCCAGGTTTGCATTTGGACCATGAATTGAAAAGAGAAAAAGAATGCAAAATAACAAATTTTCACAGCTATCCCAGAGTTATTTTTCAGAGATGCACACAGTCCTTTTTGGAGATGGTGTTGTTTGGTGTAACAAGGGGAGGTTTGAGAGTCTGGCAGCTGTTGGAAACTGTTCTTGAACCCTTCAGGCCCAAAGGTATCCCTGTGAACAGGGTGATGGGGGTCCTCTATGATGCCGGCTACCTTCTTGGCAGCACCTCACAGAGATTCGTTCAGTGATGGGAGGTCAATTAATCTCCGGATACTCTCCAGGGCCTTCAAATCCTCCCCGGGCTGGACTGTGCTCCAACTGGTTACTTATCAATGATTTCTCAAGGTTTAGAATTGTTAATATTTAGTAGCCTTCAGAAAGTCACAGTCTGAATCTGAAACCTGTTAGCAGTTCATTTAGATTTTGGAATTTACAACTTTTTGATAGACTGGGTGGACATACAAAGCTTAGAACAGGAAAAATTGCAGTGCTGCTAGTGCAGACACATGGGGAGTGAGGAGCAGAGATACAGCGCTCCCACAGGGTCCAACCGCCCAGTGCAACTATCGTCATCTCTGCACAGGCTTTGAATGGCCTGTTCAAGGAGCCAACTGTAGTTTTATTTAAAATCCCACGACTGCAGGGTCTGCACCCAAGATAGCGGCATGTCTGATCAGCTGCAGCCATGAAGGGTTGCAGAACTCGGGGGAGCGGAGGACTGGCGCAGAGCACCAGAAAAAGGAAAGACTATCCCCCATCTGAGAAGGAAAAGCAGAGGAAATGATCCACAGGACAGTGACCACAATGGTGGATCAGTGAGGGGGCTCTGCAGCTGAAAGGCCCATGCATGCAGTGAGCTGCTGGCAACTTGAGGCGAGGAACCCACGGAGACTGTGGGCTGCTGTCGGGAGATTCACATTGGTCTGCGGACTGGAGACTAGCTGGAACTGCTAGGGGTACCAGGTATTAGAACGGGATGGGAGAGGGCGCTGAAGTAGAAGGCACTGAAGGGTTCCTATCCGTGTCAGAGGTTCGCATCTGGAGCTCGGGTAGCTGATAGTTTGGACTGTGTGGTCTGTGTGGCTGCGAGGGTTGAGGGAGCACTGGAGGCAAATCTATGGACACTCAGTGACTCGGGGGGAGGGGAGGGGAACTCTCTTTTGCTTCTCCCTCTCTGACTGTAAGTGGAGCTTCAGAAAATTTCTGCTGATGGTGAATCTGTGCCTTACAGCATGCAAAAGACAATTTTATGTAATATGACGTAATTTTATTGCAATGACAATAAATTGAATCTTGAAGGAGAAGGAAAGAAAGACAAGCAACTTGGTTTTATATTGTGCCAGTTATTACCCAAAAATAATATAAAGTGCCTTAGAGTCTGTAATTTCAGAAATATAGTCACTTTCATTTTTGGGCAACAACATTACGGCGCCAGTGACCAGGGTTTGAATTCAGTGCTGTCTGTAAGTGTCTGTCTGCATGGGTTTCCTCCGGGTGCTCTGGTTACCTTCCACCCTTCCAAACATATGGGGGATATAGCTCAGTTGGGTGTAGTTGGGGTTGTGGTCCAGAAGGGCCTGTTATTGTGTTGTATGTCTAAATTTAAATTTACACAGAGAATGTGGAAGGCACATTGGAAACGATAATCACTTAATTGAGAAAGTTTGGCTTCTTTGTGGATTGGGACAAACGGAAAGGTTGACGTCTAAAACGTGTCTAATTTCTGGCATTTTAGAACATGAGGTTTTAAACTAGTTTGGCAGTGGGTTGGGAATCAGAATGTGAGTGCAGAGATTTGGGTAGAAGGGAACCAGGGTGTTAGGGTCGAGAAAGAGGAAAATAGAAAACAGTCAAAAATAGTGTGCAGCAAAGTAGGCAGAAAGGACAGGCAGGTGAAAAGACGGGATATTTTACCGTACAATAGAAATGCAGCAAAATCGGTAACAGATACTGGTCTGAGGACACTGTACTTAAACACACGGAGCATTAGGAATAAATAGATGACCTTGTTGTACAGCTACGGATTGAAAGATATGACATTGTGGCCATCACTGAGACATGGCTTAATGATGGATGTGATTGGGAGCTGAATGCCCAAGGGGACACAGTGTATAGGAAGGATAAGAAGGTAGGTAGAGGGGGGCCCTGATGGGAAGCAATGAATATTAAATCAATAGGAAGAAGAGACATAGGGCCAAATGGGGTAGAATCCTTATGGGGTGAGTTAAGAAATGGCAAGGGTTAAAGGACCCTCATAGCCCCAAACAGGAGCTGGGAAGTGGACTATGAGTTATAGCTGGAAATAGAAAAGTGTGTCAGAAGGAAAATGTCAAGATAATTATGAGGGATTTTAACATGAAAGAGGATTGCGAAAGTCAGGAAGGTTCTGGATCTCAGGAGAGAGAATTTGTAGAATGCCTATGGGATGAGTTTTTGGAGCAGCTAGTCGATAAGCCCAGCAAGGGATCGGTAGTTTTGGACTGGGTGATGTGTAATGAGCCTGAGGTGATTCGGGATTAAAGGTAATGGAACCCTTAGGAAGTTGTGATCATAATATGACTGAGTTTAGTTTCAAATTTGAAAAGGAGAAGCTGATATCAGGTGTGTCAATATTTCAGTGGAACAAAGGGAATTACAGTGGGATGAGAGAGGAACTCGCCCAAGTTGACCAGAAAAGTAAATTGGATGGAGGGACAGCAGAGCAGAATTGGATGATATTTCTACACGAAATAAAGTGCAGGATAGATATATTCCAAGGAAAAAGAAAATTCTGAATGGAAAAGTGGCAGAAATGTGGCGAATAATAGAGATTAAGGCTAAAATAAAAGCAAAAGGGAGGGCAGACAAGGAAGCAAAAATTAGTGGGAAAACCCGAGGACTGGGAAACTTTTAAAAACTTACAGAAAGAGGCAAAGAAAGTCATTAGGAAAGGACAGATGAATTATGAAGGGAAGTTGGAAAATAACATACTTAGAGTTTTTTAAATATATGAAGAGTAAAAGAGAGACACGAGGAGATCTTGGACCGATTGAAAATTATACTGGAGAAATTATAATGGGAAAGGAACTGAATGAGGATTTTGCGTCAGTCTTAAGTACAGACTGGATTACTAGAGCAAGATTTGTGGGAGGAAGGTCATGTTTGACCAATCTGATTGAATTTTTTGAAGAGGTGACTAGGAATGTGGATGAGGGTAGCGCAGTGGATGTTGTCTATATGGACTTCAGTAAGGCCTTCGATAAGGTACCACATGGAAGGTTAATTAGGAAGGTGCAGCCTTTAGGTATAAATTTTGAGATAGTCAAATGGATTGAACATTGACTGAAAGGGAGAGGCCAGAGAGTGGTAGTGGATAATTGTCTGTCAGGTTGGAGGCCGGTGACCAGTGGTGTGCCTCAAGGATCTGTATTGGGCCCATTGTCATTCGTTATATACATTAATGATCTAGATGATGGGGTGGTGAATTGGATTAGTAAATATGCAGACGATACTAAGATAGGTGGAATAGTGGATAATGAAGAAGGTTTTCAAGGATTGCAGAGGGATTTGGGCTGCTTAGAAAAGTGGGCTGAAAAATGGCAGATGGAATTTAATGCTGATAAGTGTGAGGTGCTTCATTTTGGTAAGAAGAATCAGAACAGGACATACGTGGTAAATGGGAGAGCATTGATGAATACAGAAGAGCAGAAAGATTTAGGAGTAACGGTACATCGTTCCCTGAAGGTAGAAACTCACGTGAATAGGGTGGTGAAGAAGGCTTTTAGTATGCTGGCCTTTATCAATCATTGCATGGAATATAGGAGTTGGGAGGTGATGTTGAGATTGTATAAGACGTTAGTGCGGCCTAATTTGGAGTTCTGTGTGCAGTTCTGGTCGCCTAATTATAGGAATGTTACCTGGGTTTAAGCATCTAGAGTATAGGGAGAGATTGGACAGATTAGGTCTTTATTCTTTGGAGCGTAGAAGGTTGAGAGGGGATTTGATAGAAGTATTTAAGATTATGAAAGGGAATAGACAGAGTGGATGTGGATAGACTATTTCCGTTAAGAGGAGGAAAGATTAAAACAAGAGGACATGAGTTAAGAATTAAGGGGCAGAGGTTTAGAGGTAACATGAGGGGGAACTTCTTTACTCAGAGAGTGGTAGCCGTGTGGAATGAGCTTCCAGGAGAAATAGTGGCGGCGGAGTCAATTGTATTATTTAAGAAAAGGTTGGACAGGTATATGGATGAGAAGAAGATGGAGGGTTATGGGCATTGTGCAGGGAGGTGGGACTAGAGAGGGGTGTTTGGTTCGGTGCGGACTAGAAGGGCCTAATGGCCTGTTTCCGTGCTGTAATTGTTTTGTTATGTTAGAATGTGAGTGGACTAAAGATTGTTATGTCTCCCGGACCGGATAAGGTGCACTCACGGGTTCTGAAGGAGGCAGCTTTGGAGACTGTCGAGGCATTGGAATTGATTTTCAATAGACTCTGGCATGGTTCCGGAGGATTGGAAGGTCACAAATTTAGGTCCAATTTTTAAGAAAGGAGGGAGGCAGATAAAAGGAAATTTTAGGCCTATTAGTCTGACATCAATAATTGGAAAGTTATTGGAGTCGATCTTCAATTCTTCCAAACTCTAAGTATAATTTGTCTTCCTCCCATTAAACTTGCCTGAATCCAATTTTGAGAGTATTTATATAACAAAGACTGTGGGAAAGAAAGGAATTTGAATACCTGAACTTCACCAATATACTTATGTATCATAATCCAATATCCTTGAATTCTGGGACAAGATCAAAGCGCCTGTACCAAGTCCCCTTTATCCGCCTCACAGCGCCAGCATTCAGGGTAGTTTTCACCCTAAATTATATAACCTTGCTGGAGTCCAATAAAACCGGTGCCAAATCTTAAACTGGAGTAGGCGCATTCTTGACATTATTTTGATATTTTTACAAATTTTGTCCCATTCTTCCATCTCAAGAACCACACTCAAGTCTATCTCGCATGCTCTTTTAAGAATAAACAGAAGTTTATCCCCTGAGATTTGTGTTAAGGCTGAATAATAAAATGAGGCTCATGACCGTTACCATTTGCAGCCAGTACAGTGGACAGTATCATAGCAACAGACATGTGCTAAGTCGTGACCCTGAGATATCAGACTGTTGGATTAGTTGATTAAAAGGTTTGAAACTGTCACCCTGATAAAAAGTCTCCCAATTTAATTCTACTTTTCCCTCCAGAAAAAAAGGGGACTTATCAATGTACAACTTTCGATTCATCCAAATACTCCAGGCTTCATTCAAATATGAATTCAATTAAAATTAAATATGACTTATTCCAGAACAAATGTATATGCGATATAATTGGGTGAGATCTTGCCTCAGGAGGTAACGATAGACAGTGTTATGGAGGAAGAGAAGAGTGGTCAATATGATTCTAAGGAGGTGCTCTCTCTAAAGGGATGGCTGACTCCTGCTCCTATTTCTTAAGATGCCATATTTACCTAAATCTCTTCTGCTTAAACATGGTCCAGCCCTACCTATTCATGGGTCTGAAAGCTCTTAAACACTGTTATCATATCTACTCCAGCAGCCTGTTCCAGGACCCGCCACTCTCTGTGTGATAAATAACTTGCTTTGCACGTCTCCTTTAAACTTCCCCCCATCATCTTAAATGTCTGTCCTCTGCTATTTGTCATTTTGACCCTATCCAGTCACAGATGGATTCTGACTGTCTCCCCTCTCAATGCCTCTCACTTTATAAACTCCAGTTTTCCAGTACCTCACCCGTCGTGGAGGAAGAGCCAAAGGCTCCTCCAGTTCTTTCCTTATCTTCCCACAACATATTCCTGAGAAGGTCCGGGGATTTCTCCACCTCAGCACCCCTGGCACCTCCGCATTCGTCAAGTCGCCATGTTTCAGGACATCACAGCTCTCTTCTCTGCATATTCTCGCTCCCATGAGCTTCTCCACAGTAAATACAGGCAAGAAGTATTCACTTACAACCTCGTCCAGTAATCTTCCCTTAGCTGCCATTTTAATGTTAAGGTAGAATGTCTCTGGATTGTCCTTTATCTGCCAAGCATAGTTCCTGTCCCTTTTTCACCTTGTAATTTCTTTCTTTACATCTACATCCTACATCCCATTCTCCTCACAGGATTCACTTAATCCCTGCTGCCCCTGCCTCACATGTTTCCTTCCTTTTCCTGACCTGAACCTTGATATCTCTCTTTGGCCCAGTTCCTCCCACTCTAACTGAAACATACTGTCCCTGAACTCACCCTTTTTATCAAGGCTGGCACAGTTAGTGCAACGCTATTATGGCACCAGAGACCCAGGTTCAAATCCTGCGCTGTCTGTCAGGGGTTTGTACATTCTCCCCATGTCTGCATGGGTTTCCTCCAGGTGCTCCAGTTTCTTCACACCCTTCAAAACATATGGGAGGGGGGCAGGTTAATTGGTGTATTTGGGGGATACAGGCCCATAGGCTGGAAGGGCCTGTTACCATGCTGTAGTCTAAATTTTAAAAAAACCTTCTTGGGTAAAGTTAATAAATTCTGCTCCTTGCAATCCCTCAGCATCGCAGCAGTCCAGTCAAGTTAAATTCCCCTAATGTGCCTGCTGTTCCTACTGCTGCCTGAGATATCCTAATTCCTGCTGGCTGCTGGGAACCTACAGTGCACCCCATCTAAGTGCACCAGTCTTATTACCCATACAGCCTTACTGGGAATATCGGCTCCAAGAACAGCTGTGGTTCTGCAACTCCTCCCCCTGCACCTCTATCCCACCTTTAGACCCTGTATTCAGAGTAGGGGAATCAGTAACTAGAGGACATTGGCTTAAGTTGGTGGAGGGAGTGATTTAACAGGACCCTGAGAGGTAATATTTTTACACAGGGGGTGTATGGTATGGGCTGCAGGAGAGCGTGGTTGAGGCAGGTACTGTTGCAATGTTTAAAGAACACTTGGACAGATACATGGATAGGTTGGGTTTAGTGGCCAAACTCAGGAAGGTGGGACTAGAGTGGGTAGGACATTTTGGTTGATGTGGGTAAGTTAAGCAGAAGGGTCTGTTTCCACACTGTGTGACTTTGTCACTATGAAAGATTCATTGGGATTGAAGAGCTTGTTGCAAGGAGAGAGTTGATTGGATGGACCTTTTCTCCCAGAATATACGAGGCTGACAGACATAGATAGGGTAGGTAGTCATAGTCTTATCTGCAAAGATAGGGAAGGTTTAGAGGGACATGGGCCACACGCAGGCAGGGGGGGGATTCACTCGGGCAGACCCCTTGGATGGTATGGACAAGTTGGGATAAAGGGCCTGGTTCTATGCTGCATAACTCTGTGACAATTTAGAACAGTGGTTCTCAACCTTTCCACTCACATTTTGCTTTAGGTATTCCCTATGCCGTCAGTGCTCTGTGATTACTTAAGGTGGAATGTAGGTGGAAATAAAAAGTTTGAAAACTACAGTTTTAATCGTACCTAATTGATTCATTATGTGCAGGGTTTCATAACTCCAAAGGAAATGGGCCAACTTTTGTCAAGCAAAATATTTCAGTGACAATTGGGTCTAGAGCAGTGATTCTCAACCTTCCTTTCCCACTCACATCCCACCTGAAGCAATCCCTGACTAATCACAGAGCAGCGATGGCCTAGGGATTGGGATGTAAGTGGAAGGAAAAAGGTTGAGAACCACTGGTTTAGGAGATAAGGAAGATGCGATGGGTGGATATTCTCAGGGAATGGCTTTGTGAGGGGAAGGTCATGCCTCATGAGCCTAATTGTTTTTTTTGAGGAGGGAATGAAAGTAATTGATGAAGGTCGGGCAGTAGATGTGGTCTACTTGGATTTTAGAAAGGCATTTGACAAGGTCCCCAAAGGACAGTCATTCAGAAAGTCATGAAGTATGGGATCCAGGCTGTGTGGATACAGAATTGGCTATGCCTGTCAAAAGCAAAGAGTAGAAGTAGATGGAAAGTATTCTGCCTGATGTCAGAGACTAGTGGAGCACCACAGGGATCTGTTCTTTGTGATTTTTATACATGACCTGGATGAAGAAGTAGAGGAATGGGTCAGTAGGTTTTTGGATGATTCAAAGATTTGAGGAGTTGTGGATGGAGCTGAAGGCTGTCGTAGGTTACAACAGGATATGGACAGGATGCAGAGTTGTGCAGAAAAGTGGCAGATGGAGTCCTATCCGGTTAAGTGTGAGGTGATGTATCTTGGAAGGACTAACCAGAAGGCTGACTACAGGGTTAATGGTCAGTTACTTAACAGTGTGGAAGAACATAGGGACCTTGGGGTCCAAATCCATAGATTTCTCAAGGTCGCCGCACGGGTTGATCAGACAGTTAAGAAGGTCTATGGAAGGTATGTAGAACTTCATTAATCAGGGGATTGAGCTCAGGAGTCTCGAGGTAATGATGCAGCACTATAAATCTCTGGTGAGACCACAATTAGAATATTGTGTTCAGTTCTGGTCACCTCATTACAAGAAGGATGTGGAAGCTGTGAAGAAGGTTCAGAGGAGATTTACCAGGATGTTACCCGGATTGGAAAATATGTCTTCTGAGGCAAGGTTAACAGATCTGGGACTTTTTTCTCTTTCGAACAAAGAAGGATGAGAGGAGACTTAATAGAGCTCTACAAGATTCTGAGAGGCATAGATAAGGTGGGCAGCCAGTTCCTGTTCCCAGGGCTGGAGTAGTAAATATCAGAGGACATCTGTACAAAGTGAAGGGAGGAAAATTTAGAGAAACATCAGGGGTAAGTGTTTTTTTTTTTTACACAGAAAGTGGTGGGTGCCAGGAATGCCTTGCCAGCGCTGGAACAATAGGGGCATTGAAGAATCTCTTGGACAGACACATGGATGTATGGACCAAAAGTCTAAACATTAGAGCCAGTCCTTTCAGGACAGAGTTAAGAAACATAAGGAAGGTGGTAGAAAGGTGGAACTATCTGGGATAGCTGACAGAGTTAAACATGGGAAATTTGCAGTCGCTGGGGATGAGCGCAGTGCTGGAGAAACTCAGCAGGTCAGGCAGCATCCACAGAGCAAGGGCACAGAACCCTGTCTTGGTTTTCACTGTCCCCTCTCCCAGGGCTTCAAGTTTCCCCTTCTGTGGCTTCTGCGTCCATGACTGAAGCTGAACTTCTCATCTGCATGTAAAAGTTCCCCTCCCCCCCCCCCCACTATTACATCTTTAATTTTCCTAGATATTTGCCAAATTCCAAGATTTTCTGTTCCTCATGAAAAGAGAAACTGATCAATTCCTGGGAGTGACCAGGAGAGGAAGGCGCTGAATGTCATCAGTATTCATGTAGATTGCATTTACCAGTGGTTCTCAACCTTTATCTTTCCACTCACATTTTGCTTTACTATGCCATCAGTGCTCTGTGATTAGGAAGGGATTGCTTAAGGTGGGATGTGGGTGGAAATAAAAAGTTTGAAATCCACTGTTTTAATCGTCCTTCATGGACTCGTTATGTGCACGGTTTCATAACTCCAAAGGAAATGGGCCAATGACAATTTTTCTCAAACAAAAATATTTCAGTAACAATTGGGTCTAGAGCAGTGATTCTCGACCTTCCTTTCTCACTCACATCCCACCTGAAGCAATCCCTTACTAATCACAGAGCACCGATGGCATAGGGATTACTTCAAATGGGATGTTAGTGGAAAGAGAAAGGTTGAGAACCATTGGTCTAGAGTGAGGGGTAAAGAGTATCGTATGAGACTTTCTCCCAAACAGAGGTGAACCTGGCAAATTCTTGACCAGAGTTAAAGCTAAATATGTAAGGAGTTTGTAAATTCTCCCCGTGTCTGCCTGCATTTCCTCCTGGTGCTCCGGTTTTTTTCCCACATTCCAAAGACGTACAGGTTAGTGGGTTAATTGGGCACATGGATGTATTTGGGCGGGATTGCCTCATAAGCCAGTAGGTTCTGTTAAGCGTGCTGTATCTCTTAATTTTAAATTTTAAAATATTAAATTAAATATTCCCACAGTCCCAACTACATTTAAACCAAATAACATTCAGATGACGTACGGCATTGCCTACACTTGGCCTTGTTCAGTAACTCTGGAATGCAAACCTATTTCTTCATCTCCAAGCAATCTGTCCTTTGCTGCCCAGATCCTATGGCCCTGCTCCTCAAACCCCTCTCCCACATTTACTCTCCCCCATTTTATTTCCACAGTTTCCTTTCCCCCTCAGTTTATTTGTGATGATTTATGCCTGATGTTTGGGATTTGAAAGTCGATCAAATCTCTGACTTCTTACGAAAGAATTTCTACCCACAGCTCAAACAGGAACCTGGCCCAGAGAACCCCATTTTCCTCCCCACTGATTCTAAGTATGACTGGTTACTGGCAAAGACCTGGGTCAGGTCATCAGACTTCCAAGTGCATCAGACGGTCACCCACCTTCTGAAGACGCACCTGATCTCCGAGGTGTTTGGTATAGCTCTGTACCGGCAGTTCCCAGCAGTCCACCCACTCTTTAAGGTAAGTCTTCGATCAGGTGTCTTGAGCCATTGTTACTCTCATCTGCTTCTCCCACATCGGCACCTGCTCAACATGAACCCCACAAGCCTGGACCAGGTCCGATCGATGGCAAGGTGCCCCTCTGCCTGGCGTGTTTGCTTTGTCTTGATTTATCCCAGGGGTTTGGACAACCTGATGTGTTTCTGCCAGTCTCACTCCCACTGGTTTTAGACAGTCTCAGTCCCATTCTGAGAGCATCCCCGACGAGGCCCAAAGCATCAACGGGTTTTTACTGCCTAAGGATGCTGTGTGGCCTGCTGAATTTCTCCAGTACCTTTTCATCTATGTTACATTCTAAAAAATGTAGTATTACGTGACAATAATGGAACCTTTTTATCTCTGTGTATCACATTCAACCCCGCATCTGCAGTCTTCTTGTTTAACTCGGCGCCAGTCCTGGTAAGTTTCAACAAGCTCACTCTCAATGTTTCACACTGGCCTCACATGCAGTGGTAAAAACACACCCAAAGGCTGGTTGAACTTGGCCATCTTTTCAGCATCTCCTGTGGTCACAGGGGTTGATCCCAAGGGGACGATTGGTGGGGAGGGAGAAGTGGACGTGTACTAAGTGATCCCACCACTAGACACATATTCCCCTCTCCACCATCCGCAGGGACCACTCCCTCCGCAATCTTGTCCACTCCTCCTTCCCCACCAATTGTCCCCTTGGGACATCACTCTTTGACCGCAGGAGATGCTCCACACGCCCACAACTCTGCCCCCTCACCACCGATCGGGACCCCAAACAGCCCATTACCACTATCATAGCATCTAAAGACTTTGGCATTTCACTCACTTGCAGTGGATTGACCCACCCCAGACCAGGCCAAGGGAGTTGGGTAGTCCTGGGTTCAGACCAGGGCCTCAATCCATCCTTCTCCATTCAGACAGCCCATGTGCTTCAGTATGGTTATTTCTGGGTGACATACTGGAAACTGCAGACACTGGAATCTGGAGCTGCTGGAAGAACTCAGAAGCGTCACTGGGAGAGAAACAACAGTCGATGTTGTGAACCGGGACTCCAAGGGTGGAGGGGAGAGGGCTTATATCATGAGGACTGGGTGGGAGGAGGCAGACAGGGTGGGTGGAGGTGGACAGGGGAGGCCGACAGGGTGGGAGGAGGTGGGCAGGGTGGGAGGAGGCGGACAGGGGAGGTGGACAGGGTGAGGAGGTTGACAGGCACCCATGGGGATTGGTGAACCAGGGAGAGGTGAAGGAAGGTGGACAGAGGCAGGTGCCAGACAAAGGGAGAGAGAAGCGAGCGGAAACCAGGGGGCAGGTAGAAGATGAATGGTGAAGTGATTCGAGGTCACAAGGGCCTGGTTGTGCTGGAATCTGATGAGAAGCATAGGTAACAATGGTAATTTAATGAGAGCTGTTGGGAAGGATGGAAGAGAGAGGGAGAGAGAAGATGGAAGAGAATGGACACCGAGGGAGGGGTGAGAATGGATGGGAATGGGGAAATGTTAACATAACATAACAATTACAGCACAGAAACAGGCCATTAGGCTCTTCTAGTCCACACCGAACCAAACACCCCTCTCTAGTCCCACCTCCCTGCACAATGCCCATAACCCTCCATCTTCTTCTCATCCATATACCTGTCCAACCTTTTCTTAAATAATACAATTGATCCGCCGCCACTATTTCTCCCGGAAGCTCATTCCACACGGCTACCACTCTCTGAGTAAAGAAGTTCCCCCTCATGCTATCTCTAAACCTCTGCCCCTTAATTCTTAACTCATGTCCTCTTGTTTTAATCTTTCCTCCTCTTAACGGAAATAGTCTATCCACATCCACTCTGTCTATCCCTTTCATAATCTTAAATACTTCTATCAAATCCCCTCTCAACCTTCTACGCTCCAAAGAATAAAGACCTAATCTGTCCAATCTCTCCCTATACTCTAGATGCTTAAACCCAGGTAACATTCTGGTAAACCTTCTCTGCACTCTCTCCACTCTGTTTATATCCTTCCTATAATTAGGCGACCAGAACTGCACACAGAACACCAAATTAGGTCGCACCAACGTCTTATACAATCTCAACATCACCTCCCAACTCCTATATTCCATGCATTGGGACGTCAATTGTCCGGGGGAATGTCCTTTGGTTGACATTGGTGCTCACTCTGGCAATGGAGAAGGGCCAGGACAGACTGGCTGGGGTGGGAATGGGGAGAGGAGGTGAAATTGCCATTGGGACAGAGGGTAGATGGTCTGTGAAATGTCCCCAAGTTTGAGTTTGATCTCACCAATGTAGAGGAACCCACATTGGGAGCATCAGCGCAGTCGGTGGGGTGGGAGGAGGTGACGGGAATCTTTCCCTCACATTGAAGGGCCATTTGGGACACCCGGGTGGTTGTGAGGGGGGAGGTGTCAGAGCAAGTGTACTTCCTGTGGTGGAGGGGGGTCACGGAGAGTGATCCCTGCGGAAGGTGGAAAGGGGTAGATTCCTCCAGAGTGGGGTCTAATTGTTGAAAATGATGGAGGAAGTGATAAAAATGGGGTGGGGGAAGGGGTGAGGACAGAAGTCGCTAGGAAGAAGAGAGAAGTAGATGGCACAGGCAGAATACAAGGTCTTCCCAGAACTTCCCAGTCCCAATCTAGTTTGAGTAGGAACCACTGGACACATTCTCAATGCAAGGAGGAGTCACTTGGCCTCTCCCCAGTTCCTGTCTCAATGCAGTGAGCTCAGGGGGCCCCAGAGACTTGGAGATGCCCTGTCGAACTAAAAAAATAATAGTTTAGAGGAATTACAGGTTGTAACCTGATGGGTCCGCCCAGATGGAGGGCCTGGGACAACCCAGATGGTAGGTCCTGGTCATCTCAGATGGAGGGCCTGGGACAGCCCATTCGGTGGGTTGGAGACAGCCCACATGGTGGGTCCTGATTAGCCCAGACCATGAGTCCAAGACAGCTCAGATGGTGGGTTCTGGTCAACTCAGGATGTGGTCCTGGGACAGCCCAGACGGTGGACCCATGTCAGTCCATACTCAGGCCAGGGGCAGAGATTGTCCACGAGAGCACACTGATGAACTGATTGTTTGCTTTGTGAACTTTGGAGAATAAGAACTAATCCGGAATGGTTCTGGGATTGACGAATGATACAGGGAAAGACAGTATCAGATAGAAAACCATCAATTTACAGAGGTGGCCACAACATCCTGGGCCAAAGGGCCCATACTGTGGTTGAATGTTCTATATTTCCCATGGAGAGTCTAGAACCAGGGTCACTGACACAAACTCAGTGATTGGGTATTGAGGACTGAGATGAGAAGGAATTTCTTCTCTTGGCGACTGTTTCACTGGATTTCTCTCCACACCTCGACAGCTAAGTAGATTCAAGACAAAGATCAATTGATTACTGGGTTTTATGGAATCTGGGGGTTTGGTGCAGGAAAGGGCAGCTGAGGTGAGAGATCAGCCACGATGTGGTACGTTTCAAACCTCCTCCTGTGAGGGGTATTGTGGTTCTTGGTTGCTGTGAAATTGATTCGGGAGGATCAGTGCAGCAAAATGATCTCAGAATCATTGTTCTTACCAACATTAAACCTTCCTCTCTGTGTCTGTCACCAGCTGTTAGTGCCTCATGTCCGATTTACAATTGCCATCAACACCAAAGCAAGGGAACAGCTGATCTGTGAGTGTGGTCTCTTTGACAAGGTGAGTGTGCTAATCTCCGGGCAGTGGAGGGGGTGGGGGGTTGGTGTGATGAGGGAACACCCAGCTGACGTTCTCTCCCCTGTCGGCAGGCTAACGGCACAGGAGGTGGCGGACATGTGCGCTTGGTGCAGCGTGCCATGGAAGATCTCACCTACAGATCCCTCTGCTTTCCCCAGGCCATTATGATGAGGGGAGTTGAGAGCACGGAGAAGCTGCCGTACTACTACTACAGGGATGACAGTCTGAAAGTGTGGGACGCAGTGCAGGGGTAAGTCAGTGCCCAGGACCCTCACTGCACACTGCGCCCGTGGTCAGAGGTCCGATCTCGCTGTAATCTGCACCCGTGGTCAGAGGTCTGACCTCGCTGTAATCTGCACCCGTGGTCAGAGGTCCGATCTCACTGTAATCTGCACCCATGGTCAGGCTTCGGCAGCACATATACTAAAATTGGAACGATACAGAGAAGATTAGTATGGCCCCTGCACAAGGATGACACACAAATTCATGAAATGTTCCATTTAAAAAAAAATCTGCACCCGTGGTCAGAGGTCCAATCTCACTGTAATCTACTCCTGTGGTCAGTTTTCCGATATCACTGTAATCTGCAAACGTAGTCAGAGGTCCAATATCACTGTAATCTGCACCCATGGTCAGAGGTCCGATTTGGCTGTAATCTGCACCCGTGGTCTGAGGTCCGACATCGCTGTAATCTGCACCTATGGTCTGTGGTCCAACCTCCCAGCTCTCCCATCCCATGGTCAGAGGTTCAATCTCACTGGAATCTGCACCTGTGGTCAGAGGTCTGACCTGGGCCTGGACCTTGGTTCAGTGATTAGTCCCTAACTGTAGGCCAGTCACTGTAACCACGGTAACAATCATGACAGGAGAGGGTATTTCCTTGTGGCTTCACCTAAAGATTATATCTACTTTTAAATGGCTTGGACTTTAATTTTTGATGGTTTAGTGAATAATTGAGACACATGTGGATGCCCCAACAAGCCTTTGTAAAGAGCCATATGATATGAGATTGAGCAAGGCCAAAGGTCACAGATCAATACACTTTGGGAGCAGCACTGGGGGAACCAGCTCTGTCAAACGAACAGAGGGAAAGATTATCCCTCACACTAGAGGAGGGGGAGAGGGAGGAGAGAGAGCAGGGAGGGGGAGGAGGAAGTGAAGGAGCAGGAGGAGGGGGGTAGGAGAGGGATGGGAAGGAGGTGAAGAGGGAGAGTGGGAGGTGGGGAAGGGAGGTGGGACTGGGAGAAGGGGAGGAGGGAGAGGCAACCGGGAGGGGAGGAGGAGGAGGTTTGGTGGAGATAGTGGTGAGAAAAACCAGAATGATGTGTTCTTCCCCTGTTCCTGGTGATGAGAAGGTTAATTTATTTCCACAGCTTTGTCACGGAGGTGGTAAACATCTATTACGATGATGATGAAGCTGTTCAGATGGACATTGAGCTCCAGGCCTTCGTGAAGGACGTGTTTGTCTATGGCCTGAAGGATAATAAAAAGACAGGTACCTCTCACCGTGAGCACGAGTGTGTGCATGGGTGTATGTACGAGTGTGATCAGCAGAACCCTGGCATACATGTACCTCAGGTAACGGTTTGCTCTTCCTACTTTTAGAGACCAGTTGCCCACAACTTGCCAAAATCTGGTGCTGGTTGATGGGACCTGGCACCCCATCCCATTCCCTCCCTGACACGTCTGTCCATGGTCTCATGCACAGCCAGATGAGCCCACCCACAAAATGAAGGAACAACACCTCATCTTCTGACTGGGCACCCTCCAACCGGACGGCATTAATAAGAACTTCTCCGGTTTCCGTAAACCCTCTCCCTCACATCTTCCCCCGTCATCTACCCCCAGCTCTCTCTCTCTCTCTCTCCCTTTTCCCTGTCTCCTTTCAAAAGCCAAAATCAATTCTCACCTCTCCTCTTATCAGATCCAAATGACACGTTTTGTTGGCCTGGTTGGATTCCTCCATCTTGTCTTCATTCTGAGGATTCCTGGTTTTTTTTTTGCTTATATCTTGAAGAAAGGCTCAGGCCTAAAACATCGGTTCTATCTCTTCACCTCGCATGGACGCTGCGAGACCGGCTGAGTTCCTCCAGCATCTCGATGTTTTTACTACAATCGCAGGGCCTGCATACGTTAATGTTTCACTGATTGATACGATCTTCGATGTGGAATGTCAGGGAGCTATTCAAATGCAGTAGGTTTCCCAGCTGAACCAGGTGTCAACAGGAGTCTACAGTAGGTATGACTGGCCGACTCCTGGCCTGCACAGTCACACCCACACACCTCCCCACACACCCTCTCACACCCACACGCCTCCTCACATACACACGCACCCACTCACACACACACCCACACACACCCTCACACACTCACACAACCACTCACACCCACACATCACCTCAAACACCCACTCACACCCACGTACCCACTCGCACCTCCTCACACACCCCCACATACACTCACACACCTCCTCACACACTATCACAACCACACACTTCCTCACACACCCACACTCACACACCCTCACACACCCACACTCACATCCCCACACACACACCCTCACACACCCACACACCCATGCACACACACACCCACAAACTCACACACACCCTACACTCACACCCCCACACACACACCCTCACACACCCACACACCCATGCACACACACACCCACAAACTCACACATACCCTACACTCACACCCCCACACACACACCCTCACACACCCACACACCCATGCACACACACACCCACAAACTCACACACACCCTACACTCACACCCCCACACACACACCCAGACATCCCCACACTCACACACCCACACACCCCCACACACCCTTACATTCACACCCCCACATACACACTCACACACTCCTACACACACACACTCACACACCCACACACCCTGACACTCACACCCCCACATACACACTCCTACACTCACACACACATTCACACACCCACACACACACACCCCTACACTCACACACCTACACCCCCACACACACCCACAAACCCACACACATACCAACACTCATACAGCCACACCCACACCACCCCCTCACACACACACACACACACACACACACACACACACACACACACACACACACACACACACACACGGAGGAGCACAAGGTCACAGTCAAGAGATAATAAGTGGATAAGGGTGGAAAATGGCTGTGAAGAGATAGAGGGAAATGGACAGCTCTCTGAATGGAGACGGAGGGAAATGAGAGCCGGAGAAAAGGAGAAAGGGATGGGGAGAGAGAGAGAGAGAGGAAGAGAAAGAGACAGGATAGTGGCCAAACAGAAACTGAGGGTTGATGTTAATGTGGGTGTGTGGGGCTGTGTAAGGGTGGTCTTGGTTTGACAGTACATGAAGCCGTGGACAGATACGTCAGTAGGGAGTGGGGCACAGAATTGAAAAGGTTGGCCCCTGTCATTGATGTGGACAGAGTGAAGGTGATCAGTAAAACGATCTCCCAGTCTGCACCCTATCTGTCCAATGTAGAGAAGGCCACAACAGGAGCACCGGATGCAGTAGATCATTCCCACGGATACACAGAATGAAGTGTTGCTTCACATGGAAGGACTGTCGGGGGCCCTGAATGGTGGCGAGGGGAGGAAGACACAGGGGTAGAAACCAAACATCTTCTTTGTCTGAGCTCAACATTTCTCTCTTGGATCTTTTTGCACGTTCAAATACAGAAAGGATGGTTAAACTTCACACATCAGTCTATTTGCTCCTTGCTGTTTGTATGGAACGATAAGCATAGATCCACATGGGAAATCTCGGTCTCATTCTCAATGAACCAAGGAATTTCATTAAATGCTCAACTCATCCCAGCAAATGGCAATTTGAACAAGTTGGTGTCTTTAACTGTGTGAGAATTAAAACAATAACTGTTTTTCCTCATGTAGGATTCCCGAAATCATTGAAGACGATTCAGAAACTGATCGAGTACCTGACCATGATAATATTCACCACCTCGTGTCAGCATGCAGCAGTCAATTTTGGACAGGTTGGTTTGATTCCCTGATCTCCTGGCTGCATTGTGTTTGACTTGTACGGCTGTGGGACTGAGAGGTGGCCTACCTCGTGTTAGATTCAGATGTGACATCAACTGCAGTTGGAGTCAAGGTCAAGGCGAAGGCTGAAAGGATGACTGCAGGCAGCTGCCACTGTTCCCCAGGGCATTGGTTAGGGCTTGTTCAGAATGGAGGGCTCATTGAATACTCAATGGAAAAGCTCGAGCAGCTTGCAGTGTCCAGTCAGATTATTCTTCAAAACTGTCATCATCAAAGCCTCAGTGAACCTCCTTTTGAGGAGGTCTGGTTCAAGCCTCAATTGCCGTCTCTCCCGACTGGGCAGGGTTCTGAAGCTGGGACTGCCCACACAATGTGCTGAAGAGGTTAACATTTCTCTGTGTAACCAAGTGTAGAACAGGCAAGGGATGAGGAATCACAGACAACAACTCAGCACGGAACACGGAGCAGCTCGCCGCTGAGGGTGACCTGTTTCCAGCTCTGACTCCATGGGCAGTTCAACCATCTGCTTGTTCCCAGGAGCCTACTCCACTCTTACTGCCCTGTCCATTCACTTCCTACCCAGAATTGTGCAGGAATGAGGGGTTGTCTGTGCATCTAATACAGAGAATGAGCCCTGTCCGCATCTAGGCCCAGCTAGACTGACAGACACTCCTAGACCCGGCTAGACTGACAGACACTCCTACACCCGGCTAGACTGACAGAAACTCCTAGACCTGGCAAGACTGACAGACACGCCTAGACCCGGCTAGACTGACAGACATGCCTAGACCCAGCTCGACTGACAGACACTCTAAGACCCAGCTAGACTGACAGAAACTCCTAGGCCCGGCTAGACTGACAGACACTTCTAGGCCTGGCTAGACTGACAGAAACTCCTAGGCCTGGCTAGACTGACAGACACGTCTAAACCCGGCTAGATTGACAGACACTCCTAGGCCCGACTAGACAGACAGACACTCCAAGGCCCAGACTGACAGAAACTCCTAGGCCCAGCTAGACTGACAGACACTCCTAGATTCGGCTAGACTGACAGAAACTCCTAGACCCGACTAGACAGATAGACATTCTGAAAGCAATACAGTTATAGTGGGAGGTGTGTGTGTGTGCGCACGCACCTGTATTTTGTTTGTATGTGTGTGTGTGTGTGTGTGTGTGTGTGTGCACATGCGCGCCTGTGTGTGTCTGCATGTGCCCATATATGTGCTTGTATGAGTGTGTGTATACATGCGCACAACTATGAGTTTATATCTCTCTGTGAGCGCATCTATGTGTGCACCTGTGAGGGTGTGTGTGTGTGTTCATGCGTATGTGTATGTGTTTGTGCGTGTTTGTGTGCATGTGTGTAAGTGCACACAGATGTGTGTGTCTGTGTGAGCCTTTATGTGTGTGTGTGTCTGCGTGTTTCCGTATGTGTGCATGCACACTCCCCAGCAGCAACTGGGAGGCACACAAACAAATGGGTTGTTTAACACAAAATTTATTAACAAACTAGCAATAATAGAATTAACCTGATAAACTTAACGCCCAAACACCAGCCTTAATGGAAACTCTATTTAAACAACAGAATATTGTTCAGCGTATGTGGGGGAAAAACCCAGCCCATTACAGTCCAAGCTGAAATGCCCCGAAAAATCACCAAAATTCCCCAAACTAAACCCCCTAGTCTGTCAGTCAAGAAGGAACAGGTCACAGATCTGTTCTCTAGGCAGGGATTATCTGGTTCCATGCCCACTGGTCTGTTAGTTTGAGGCTGTATCAGTCTTCCTTTCCCCACTGAAACTACTGGGTGAGCACACTGACATACAGCTCCTGACGGCAGTGCTGGCACCCGTGAACAAAGCAACGTAGCATGTGGCTCGCTGAAGCAGCCAGGTGATTACACACAGTCAGACCAACTGTCTTGTCTGCAATGTCATCTACCAACTTCCCTCTTCAAAACCAGCACACTGGGCTTTTTAAACTGCCCAGCACTGCCTGCAGTTCTCCCCATTGATGGAGAGACGTTAACAGCCGCAGGCTTGCTCTACTGTGAGCCCGCGGACTTCCAGCGCGTGGTTCCCGTGCTTTGACAACTTCAAAGTCCCCTAGTGGTACTCCAGCGCTACTACACCTTCAAGCAGCTGTCAAATCCTCCACACTCGGTTCAGTGCCATCCTCAGTCAAAAATAAAATTACCCAAGGTCCATAACAGGGTGCAAGCATGTCTGTGTGCATGTGCCGAGTGTGTGCCTGGATGTGAGTGCCAACCCGTGAGCGTATGTGCGTGTGGAGGCACCAGGGTTTCTATAGGTACATTAAAAGTAAAAGATTAGTGAGGGATAAAATTGGACCCCTTGTAGATAGCGAGGGTAGGCTGAGTGAGAAGTCAAAGGAAATGGGGGAAATTATGAATGATCTCTTTGCCACGGTATTCACTAGGGAAAAAAATATTGAACTAGTTGAAGTAAAGAAAAATAGTGGGGAGGACATGAAGCATATAAGGATAACCGAGGAGGTAGTGATGGCTGTGTTGAAAAAGATAAAGGTGGATAAATCTCCGAGACCGGACAAAATATTCCCAAGGACACTCAGGGAGGCTTGTGGACAGATAGTGGGGCCATTAACAGAGATATTTAGGATGTCACTGGCCACAGGGGTAGTGCCAAAGGATTGGAGGGTGGCGCATGTGGTTCCGCTGTTTAAGAAAGGGTCTAAATGTAAACCTGGGAATTATAGGCCCGTGAGTCTGATGTCTGTGGTGGGTAAGTTGATGGAAAGTGTTCTGAGGGATGGTATTTACAAATATTTGGAGGTACAGGGATTGATAGGGAGTAATCAGCATGGTTTTGTCAGGCTTTGTAGATCATGCTTGACCAACCTGATTGAGTTTTTCGAGGGGGTTACAAAAAAGGTTGATGAAGGGAAAGCTGTGGATGTTGTCTATTTAGACTTTAGTAAAGCTTTTGACAAAGTTCCCCACAAAAGGTTAGGAAAAAAGGTGGAGGCATTAGGTATAAATAAGGAGGTAATGAAATGGATTCAGCAGTGGTTGGATGGGAGGTGTCAGAGAGTAGTGATAGAAAATTGTTTGTCCAATTGGAGGCCGGTGACTAGTGGGGTTCCTCAGGGATCGGTCCTGGGTCCACTATTGTTTGTTATATATATTAACGATCTGGAAGTAGGGGTGGAGAATTGGATAAGCAAGTTTGCGGATGATACAAAGATTGGTGGTGTTGTGGACAGTGAGGAAGATTACCGTAGATTAAAAGGTGATTTAGGAAGGCTGGAGGTGTGGGCTGAGAAATGGCTGATGGAATTTAATACAGATAAGTGTGAGGTGTTACATTTTGGAAAGGCAAATCTAAATAGGTCATATGCATTAAATGGTAGGCTATTGAGATGTGCAGAGCAACAAAGGGATATAGGAGTGATGGTAAATAGCACCCTCAAGGCTGATACTCAAGTAGATGGTGTGGTGAAGAAGGCATTTGGAATGTTGGCCTTCATAAATCGGAGTATTGAATTCAAGAGTAGGGAGGTTATGATGAAATTGTACAAGGCATTGATGAGGCCAAATTTGGAGTACTGTGTACAGTTTTGGTCACCAAATTATAGGAAAGATATAAACAAAATAGAGAGAGTGCAGAGAAGGTTCACGAGAATGTTGACAGTGTTTCAAGGTTTGAGTTACAGGGAAAGGTTGTGCAGACTAGGGCTTTTTTCTCTGGAGCATAGAAGATTGAGGGGGGACTTGATAGAGGTGTTTAAGATTTTAAAATGGACAGACAGAGCACCCATGAATCTCAGGGCACCCATGGATAGGCTTTTTCAATAAGAGTGGGGGAGATTCAAACTAGAGGGCATGGTTTAAGATTGAAGGGGGGAAATTATAAGGGGAACATGAGGGGAAATTTCTTTACACAAAGGGTGGTGGGGATGTGGAATGAGCTTCCGGCAGACGTGGTTGAGGCGGGATCATTGGTTATATTTAAGGATAGACTGGATAGTTACATGGAGAGGAGAGGACTGGAGGGTTATGGACCGGGTGCTGGTCAGTGGGACTAGGAGGGTGGAGATTTGTTACGGCATGTAGGGCCAAAGTGGCCTGTTCTGTGCTGTAAGTGGTTATATGCTTATATGGTCTCCATCAGCCAATGTAACAGCAAGTCTTGCCCCAAGTGCTGGAATTGAATTAAGCTGTTTCTTGCCACATGTACAAGGCACAGTAAAAATCGCTGTCTGTGTGCTACCCAGGCAAGTCAACCTCAAAAGAGAGAAAGTAGTACATGTTCAAAAACATTATGTGACAATGCCCTGCACTTTCAAGCTTCAGCATGAAAGAGAAAATTATTATTACACAGTCAAGGCATCGCTTTTAAACGGTCAAGGAATCGCCATTAAATGATCCAAGGCATCACTTTTAAACAGTCAAGGCATCGCCGTAAAATGGTCATGGCATTGCTGTTCCCCAGCCAGATACCAGAGGGAAAGTCACTGTCCCTGTTCTGGAGATCCATGTTTCATCTCCTGCCTGATGGGAAAGGGGACAAGGGAGGGTGAGTGGGATGGGGTGTGATTGTTAACATGTGGTCTGCTCTCCTGGGTGAGCAGGAGGTGAAGACAGACTCGGTGGAAGCGCGTGTGTGTGTGTGTGTGTGACAGCAGCTATTCCTTTCAATCTTAGGCAGGGGGCAGTTCCCATCTTGGACAGAGATGTATCTGGGTGGGATCCTTGTTTTTGTGCATCTATCAAAATGTGTAAGGACACTGGGGACATGCTGAATTTCTCCAGGCTACTGAGAAAGTAAGGGCACGGGTGCACTTTTCTTAGTCGCTGCACCAGCCTGATTGGATAAAGGTGCTGGTAACATAAGTTCTGATTGGGCCACGTCGATAGGAACTTGTATCTTGAGCTCCTGATTGGATCACATTGCTGGCATTTGAGGTTCTGGTTGGTCCATGATGCTGGTAACTTGTATCGAGAGGTTGCCCAATGGATCAGCTCCTGCCCTTATAAACAAAACCAGTCGACTGAAGAAGAGAAAATGAGGAGGGGTGACAGAGGGTGCAGATGGTGCAGCCTTCTGCAGAGACGCAGCAGGGGGCTCCAATCAGAGTGTGACTTTACTCTCTGTTCACAGTACGATTGGTGCTCTTGGATCCCAAACGCACCCCCCACAATGCGCTGTCCTCCTCCTTCAGAGAAGGGGGTTGTCACCGTGGAGTACATCATCGAGAGTTTACCAGACAGGGGCCGCTCATGCTGGCATCTGGGAGCTGTGTGGGCCCTCAGCCAGTTCCAGGACAATGAGGTAACTCACATTCTAACCCAGGGATATGGCTCCACTAACTCCCACCCACCATCGGGGCACCCAGAGATCTTGGGTACTAACCCCCGTCAGAGCACCCAGGGATCACGGGATACTAATCCATCCCATCAGGGTCCAGCCCCCAATCGGGAAACCCAGGGATCTTGGGATACTAATCCATCCCATCAGGGCACCCAAGGATCTTGGGGTACTAACCCCCATTGGGGCCCCAGGAATCTCAGAGCACCCATGAATCTCAGGGCACCCATGGATCTCAGGGCACCCAGAGATCTCAGGGCACCCAGAGATCTTGTATACTAATCCACCAACGGAACATCCAGGGATGTGGCTCCTTTTCCCCTCTTGCCAAGGGTGACCAGGGCTCCCAGGCGAACGTCCATCCCCAGTGACATTCAGCTGAACCCCTCTGCCATGTGGATTTGCTGGGCAGTCATGGGTGCCATTGGCAGGTTTGTAGCACAAGGTGAGTCCAGATATCTTAGAGAAGAAACACCAAACTATTCCCCCCCACCACATTCAATTTCCCCAACTCCCACTATCTGCCATCTAAAGCCCTTTGTTCATTCTCTCCCTGAAACCTCTCCTCCTCCTTTTCCACCATTCCCCATTTCCATGAGGCAGCCCCTGTCATCAAACATGTAAATTCCAGCACAGTACAGGCCCTTCGGCCCATGACATTGAGCTGACCGATAGAAAGCGGCTCAACAATCTAAACTTTCCCTCCCGTAACCCTCAATTTTTCTTTCGTCCATGTGCCTGTCTTATAAATATCCCTATTGTTCCAGCTTCCACCATCACACCTGGCAATGCATTCCAGGCACCCACAATGCATTGTCCTGGCAATGCATTCCAGGCACCCACAATTCGCTGTGTAAAACATTTACCCCGATGTCTCCTCTAAACATCCCTCCCTTCATTTTGTACAGATGGTGTTTGCTACTCCTGCCTGAGAAAAAAGGCATTCGCTGTCCACCTTATCTATGCCTCCCATAATCTTGTAGACCATTTTCACTCCAAAGGCAACCTTTTGAGATCTATGGATTTGGAGCCCTATGTCCCTCTGTCCATCCACACTGAAGTATCCTACCTCACTCTGCCTTCAATTTTGTCCTTCCAAAATGCTCACTTTACACTTATCCAGATCGAACTCCGTCTGCCACCTTTCTGCCCATCCTGCGTATATCCTGTTGTAACGTATGGCAACCTTCTACACGATCCACAGCACCTCAGACCTTTGTATCATCTAGAAATTTACTGACCCATCCCTCTACTTCTTCATCCAGGTAATTTATAAAAATCACAAAGAGCTGGGGTCCTGGAACAGATCCCCACGGAACTCCATTAGTCACCCACCTCCAGGAACAATTTGTTCTATCCACTACTACCCTCTGTTTTCTGCAGGCAAGCCAATTCTGAATCCACAGAGCCAAGGTTCCATGCCTCATGACTTTCTGAATGAGTCTCCCATGGGGGACCTTGTCAAATGCCTTGCTAAAATCCATATCGACCAAATTTACCACCCGACCCTCGTTATTTCCTTAAAAAATGCAATTAGGCTCATAGGATGCATAACCTCCCCTTCACCAAGCCCTGTTGACTATCCCTGAGAATATACTTTCCAAATGCTTGCAAGAATCCCCTCCCAATTGCTTGCCAACCACTCACTGATCTATAGTTCCTAGGGTTCTCCTACACCTTTCTTTAAAAAACTACATTTGCCATTCTCCTTTCCTCTGGTATCTCCCCTGTGGCCAAAGAGGACACAAAGATCATTGCCAGCCCCCCAGCAATCTTTTCCCCTGCTTCCTGAGGTAACCTGGGGTATATCTTGTCCTGTTCTGGGGATATCAATCCTAATGTTTTTTCAGAAGATCCAAGCACTTCCTCCTTAACCTCCAGCACAAAAGCTTGTTCCATACTGACTTCACATTGACCAATGTCCCTCTCTCTGGGGAACACATTTCTCTCTTACCTCCGTTTCCTCCTTGATCCTTAAGTGGCCTATCTTTATTCTGGTCACCCTTCTGTTCTTTAATATGCAAAGAACACCTTGGGGTTTTCCTTAATCCTACTTGCCATAGACAGGGAATTCCAGTTCACTGCTCACCTCATTACAGGAAGGATATGGAAGCTATGGAGAGGGTGCAGAGGGGATTGACCGGGATTTTACCTGGATTAGAAAATAAATCTTCCGAGGCAAGGTTAGCAGAGCTGGGACTTTTCTCTTGGGAGTGTAGAAGAATGAGTGGAGACTCGATAGAGGTCGACAAGATTCTGAGAGGCATAGATAGGGTGGATGGTCAGCACCTGTTTCCAAGGGCAGGATCAGCAAACACCAGAGGACATGAGTACAACTCCAATTATCCAAAATGGTCGGGACTAGCTAAACATTTTTTTTTGAGAACTGGTCATTTTTTAAAAACAGCCCAGTAGCAACATCAAATCACTTGTAACAGTGTTTAAACAACAAGGGAAGGCTTTTTAATCATTAAAATAATATTTAATTCTCACCCAAAAAAATGCTGGCCACCACCAATCATCAACACCTCCCCAGTGAGGCCCTGCTCCTGCCAGGAGCCCATGGTCCCTACTGCTTATGGGAGTCCGACGTCCATGCTTCTGCCCCGGAGCCAAACGTCCCCACTCCTGCTAGGAGTCCGACATCCCCTCTCCTGAGGTCCTGCTGCTGCCAGGAAGCTGATCTCCTTAATGGTGCCGGGACAAGGGATTCTTCCGACTGCTTGCGGCTGGGAGACAGTGGGACGCAGTTTGAGAGGGAGAGTTGGAGAGAAAAGTCAATGGGGGAACGTAAAGAAGAAATGGAAAGAGAGAGGGGAGGGAGTTACCTAAAACAAGGACAATCTTCATTCTAATTTCATGTCCGGTGAATGTTTTTTCAACCTGTGAGGTCAGTTTGGTTCTGAAAACATTTTGGATAAATGAGGATTTCTGATTGTTTTGGATATCCTCATTTATCCAAATTATAAACACTTTTTGGATAAATGAGAATTTTGGAGAATCCAATTTTGGATAATCGGAGTTGTACTGTATGTATAAAGT
This sequence comes from Narcine bancroftii, assembly GCF_036971445.1. Classification (NCBI taxonomy): domain Eukaryota; kingdom Metazoa; phylum Chordata; class Chondrichthyes; order Torpediniformes; family Narcinidae; genus Narcine; species Narcine bancroftii. Next base: position 96,982,607 of record NC_091474.1, read on the forward strand.
GAAAGGAGGGAAGATTAGGGGAGACATCAGGTATGTTTTTCACACTGACCCATTGGAGTGCTGGAATGCCTTGCCAGGGATGGTGGTGAAGGCTAGAACAATAAGGGAATTTAAGAGACTCTTAGACAGGCACATGGATGAAAGAAAAATAGAAGGTTACGGGGTAGTACATTTTTTAGAGAATCTATGGGTCAGTACAACATCAATGGCTGAAGGGCCTGGACTGTGCTGTAGTGTTCTACGTAACATCTGTTCTCAATTTACTCTCCCAGTTCCTGCTTAATCTCATCAATTACCTAATTAAACCCTTTACCATTTTATCTGCACCTATGCAAAATGTCAGGGAGTTGTGGTCACTGTCTCCGACCATGAGCTCTGTCACCTGACCAGTTCATTATCCAGATCCAGTGTGGCCTTACCTCTAGCTCACTCATCCACATACTGTGTTAGAAATCCTTCTCGGACATACCTGACTATAATGCTACCCCATCTATTCCTCTTGCATTCAGGAGGTGCCAGTTGTGACAGGCCCAGAGGATCCCAAAACCCAGCAGCAATAGAAATTCACCAAGACAAATGCTTTTAATTTTCTTTAAACATAAAAACAGGATCAAAATTTAACTTATTACTATTAACTTAACCTAACTTAACCACCCTCTAATTCTAAGCATATGTGTATGTAAATCAGAAAAGTTTTTTGATTCAGAGTCCAATCTCACTTCTCATTCCTCCAAGTTCACTGGTATCAGGCAATTCTTATACTGTGCACAGAATTTAACATTTATGAATCTTCACCAGGCTTTGGTGCTTGAAAGGTAAATGGTTACCGCTCAAGAAGGTTCTTGTTGGTTTTCAGAGAGAGATTTCTTTCTCATTGGACACACACAAACTGATCAACTACTTCAGTGTCTTGCTGAAGAAACTTCCTCCAACAGGGTTTTCCAGATGATAACCTCTTTTCTCCAGGTCACCACAAAGTTCCTTTTTGTTTCCCTTATTTCAAGTGAAACATCCTCTTGTAAGGACCACAAGGGCTTTGAACTCACAACAGTGTTCAAAATGGGGTTTCAAACAAGCTTCCAAAAGCCACTGCAGAAAACCAGCAGTCTCTCTCTCTCTCTCTCTTAGAGATAAACCTGTTGACGCTCTCTGCTTGCAAAACCACATGACCTTCTTAGAACAGCAAACTGTTCTTAGAACAGCAAACTGCCTTCAGACAACTGTGGCACTGGACCCAGTCTCCTGAGTCTGTTCATCTGTTGCTTTCCAAAACAATAATCCATTACTCCACAGCATGTCCAACTTCACCTACTTGTGAACTCCTTCAGCAAAGCTGTTTCAATTGTCTTGATAAAGACTGTCTGGCTTGAGCAGAGCTCTGGTATTTTAAATGAGATCTGTGTTGTGAAGTGTTTGTATTTGTGACCTACACTGAACCTCACCCCCCACCCCCACCCCCCACACACATTTTATTTCCTTTAAAACATATCTATATACAATATAAAATATAACATAATCTGTCACACAGTCAAAATTTGGGAAGTTTAAGACTTCCGGAACAACAACCCTGTCATTTCTGCACCATTCCAAAATCTGCCTACCCATCTGCTCCTCGGTGCCCTGGGGGCTATTTGGGGGCTTATAGGTTACTCTCAGTAGAGTGATCGCTCCCTTCCTGTTTCTGACTTCTACCCACACTTTATCTCCCATCCTATTCCCTGAATCTGCATCAGCCAATCTGCCCCACATTCTCCAGCTCAGTGAAGGTCCTACCATCCTGACACCACTGACAACCACAGTCACAGCTTTGTCTGTGGATCCCAATGTGCAGAATTGAACTGCGTGGAACACTGATTATAATGAAACAGTCAGCATTTTGTGGATGGTTCTCTCCAAGACCTTGCCCCTCCCGACCTCTGGAATCTCTTCCAACCAAGTGAACTATCTGCCCTCTTCCAATCCTACCTGAAAGCATTCCCAAATGATGAGGTTCTTTAGATGCCAACCCTTCAGCTGGGACAACCACTTCATGCAATGTCTCGGAGTGCTGAATAAACCTGTTGCATTGCGAACCAGCGATTTGTAATTAAACATCTATGATTTTTATTTCTGCAGCTCTTCCTTGGGATGTATCCTGATGAGCACTTCATTGAGAAGCCAGTGAAGGAAGCCATGGAAAATTTCCAAAAACACCTCCAGGAAATTTCACAGCACATTGCCCTTCGCAACAAGGATAAGAAGCTGCCGTATTACTATGCCTCTCCAGACAGGATCCCCAATAGTGTGGCTGTGTAGGGGCTGGGGCAGGGAGATCCTGTCTCCGGCCACTCTCCCTGCTACTAGATGCCTGCTGCCTGCTTTAGAGGTCAGAGAGCATGGGAACAGGCCTTTCGGCCCAACTCTCCCATGCTGACCAGCTTGTTTATCCGGGTCTGCGTTTGGCCCATATCCCTCTAAACCTTCCCTGTCCACCCTTCTGCCTAAATGTCTTGCGAACGTTGGGATTGTCCCCGCCTCGACCAGCTCATTCCACGCACCCACCACCCTCTGATAATCTCAGTCACTGACCCATTGGAAGAATCCTCGTCTGGATCTCTGATCCGTGTGTGTGTGTGTGTATACAACACATCCATGAGTCCCCTCATCAAGTTTCATTGCACAACAGTGTTGAGGCTCTCTCAGAATACCACCTTCAACAGATTCTGACCGCCTTCAATCGTGCAGACATGAGACTTGGACTTACCATCAGTTCCAAGAAGACTCAACCATCACCAACTGAGGTAAATCGGATAGAACCATCAATTCAACTTGGCGAAACAACCCTGGAAAATGTGGACCACTTTCTGTATCTTGGAAGTGACCTCTCCTCCAATGTTGACCTTCATGACAAGGTCCAACATTGCTTTAAATGCACTGGAACAGCTTTTGGACGTCTCCGAGTTTCTTTTATGATCGTGACATTCAAATGGACATTGAAACATTTGCATACAAAGCAGTGGTGATCCCAATGCTTCTATAAGCATTGGAAACCTGGACAACATACCGACGACATCTGAAGCCATGTGAAAAGTTCCATCAATGCTGTCTCAAAGATTCTTAAATATCACCTGGGAAGATAGGAAGAACTAACATCAGTGCACTAAATGAAGCAAAAGCAAGCAGTAATGAAGCCGACATTATTAAGACCCAAGTAAGAGAGGTCATGTTGGTCAGATGGAAGACGAATGTCTGCTGAAACAAATCTTCTACTCCCACCTTAAAGAAGGCAAAGGTGAAAGAGGTGGACAACCAGAAAAGATTCAAAGATGTCTTAAAAACCCAACATGAAGAAATGTAACATTGATATCAATAATTGGGGAAACCAGCCAAGGACAGGAATCTCTAGCGAACCATCATCCGAGAAGGAGCCAGCAACTTTCGAAGGAATGACCTGCCCCGAATGTGGAAGATCGTTCAAATCCAAGATTGGGCTCATAAGAGATCAACTGAACGAAGTCCATCATCCTCGACCTCTAAGGAGTCACGACAATGACATGGCAGTGAGTTGGGGAGCACGTTCAACTCCCAGCTTCCCCTCATCATTGGGGGGGGAGGGGGTGATGATCACTGCAATGTCTCCACCTCTAGCCAAGGACATCTGTGCCCGCCCATCCCAGCTTTGGGTTCATTTCAGAACTTGCTGAAAACTTGTTTTCCATTTAGAACGTAACTGTAGTCCTTCCTAGTTTAGAAAAAAAGTAATCAGGCATTTTGTCAAAGATGATGTGAAGGTGAATTTTTACAAGACGTGGGGCCTATTCATGGAGTTTGACAATAATTTAACGAATGAGAGTGTTTGGATGCCCCTGAGCTGTCTGCTCTCCAATGGTCATCCTTGGTTTCCTATTTATATTAGATATGCAAGTTAGCCTTGATTAGGGGGAGGGGCTTAATTATTGGGGGAGGGGCCTTTTTTCCTTTTTTTTCAATATTTTTGATATAATGGGTTTGATCTGAAAGGGTGCACATAATTTGACCAATGCATAACATTTACTCCAAATGTTCTAATTTTTGTCTTTTCTTGTACTTATTAGATCTATATGTGTGTATTTTTTTAAATTTAACTCAATAAATATATTTTAAAACAGAAAGGAAGAACATAACTATCAAGCCAGCATTTGAACCCCACCCTGGTAAAATGGAGGTTGGTGGGGTTGTGGCCCCTGTGATAACATCCGCTCGGTTCACCAATGAGCTGGATATCTGATGCTCCAACATGGTCCGGTCTATGTGCTCCAGCCGCGACTGTGGGACAGGTTCTGAACATGTATCTCAGATGAAGAAACAGGCCTGAAATGGACAGGCCGGCATGGTTGGTTTAGCGCAACGCTGTTACAGCACCAGCAATCGGGAGCAGGGTTTGAATCCCACGCTGTCTGTAAGGAGTTTTACATTGTCCTCAGGTCTGCATGGGTTTTCCCCGGGGTCTCTGGTTTCCTCCAACTGTTCGAAACATAGGTTGATTGGGTATACAGACTCGTGGGCCAAAAGGGCCTATGACCATGCTATATGTCTGAATTTAAATTTAAATTTAAATGTCATCGTTGCCACACACACACATACTTACACACAATCTCACACGCACACACACAATCTCTCACACGCACACACACTCTCACACGCACACACACTCTCACACGCACACACACACTCACACACACAGACTCTCTCACACTCACACACACATTCTCACACACACACAAGCTTTCTGTGAACAAGACCAATTTATGTCGTCCACACAGCATATGTAACCTTTGGCGGTCGGGAATCCATAATCCTTCCCCACATCCCCATTGCGCTCAGTCACTCTCGGCTGGGTGCTAAACAAGGAGCTGCAGGAAAGGGGGTGGTTCTGTGCCGTGGCCTGTGGACTCCATACCTCGGGTGTGGAGAGAGCTGCGAGGACCCGCTCCAGGACCTCGTCTGGAACCCACAGTGGTGCAGATGTCACCCCAAAGTCTCTGCAGTCCCAGAGGAAGCTAACAAACCTCCCCACATCTCAGTCGTTCCGGAAACTTCTGCAGTCCAGCCTGTGAAGGAAGGGCAGTGGAAAGAAACACCATCTGAAACAGAAGTCAAATGTAAACTGGATCAATCCAACAAGGCCACTGGGGTTACTGGATGACATGGGGGATGGGAGCTCTCATATAGACTGCAGAACAGCCAATTGGTTTGTTAAGGGACAGAACTCGTCAAGCACATTCAGGAGGGTGCCTTGAAGCAGGGTGAAGTCTGACAAGAGAAAGCCTTGTGCCCAGACAGGTGATTGGAATCCAGCGGGAATAGTAATCCCTTACCTTTCACCAGCACGGTCAGCACAATGTTATCACAGTGCCAGCGACCGGGTTCGAATCCACCGGTGTCTGTAATGTGTTTACATGTTCTCTCTGTGTCTGCGTGGGGTTTCCCCGGGGGCTCTGGTTACCTCCCACCCTTCAAAACGTACCAGGGTTGTGGGTTAATTGGGCAGCATGAGTTTAAATGGCCAGAAACAGTTCTGTCACACCGAAAATAAATGAAGAAAACGAATTCAAGTCCATTGCAAGGAAAATATTTTCAGGACATCAGCAAGTACAAAAGAGGCCACGAAATGTCCTGGTGAACAGAATGAAAGAAAATACCGAGGTATTTAATATTTGTGTTAACACCATTTTTGAAAATGGCGGCGCTGCTGTAACGGCAGACTGGCGCTGGGGCAGACCGGCGCTGGGGCAGACCCACGAAGAACAGGGAGCGGAAACGCAGGGCCCCCGCAGGGTCCTATCGCCCATTCCGACTGCTGTCAGCTGTGTTTAGGCTTTAAACAGCTGGTTAAAGGAGCTGACGGTTGTTTTATTTTAAAATCCCATGGCCCGGGGTCTGCGCCCAAGATGGCGGACCCTATGAACGGCAGTGGCCACGAGGGATTGCAGATTCTGGGAAAGCCGAGAATGTGCAGCATGCAGTGAACTGGAGTTCGCTGGTAGTGTGTTGTGCTGATGGCTGGCCCCACCTCCTGGCTCAACCCCCATCTGCCCACATATAACCCTCCTAAACCCAGAACCCTTCTGAAGACGACTGTGAGACTTTACCTATAGTTATAAGCAAATAAAAACGTTTCTTCTCCCTCCAGTCGTGAGAGCTGTTATTTGCGCTACAATTTTATTAGCTTATTCCCAAACGATGGGAGCGCTGCTCAAGCCAGGTCTGCTGCTGATCGACCCTCTGTCCCCCGACGCAGCGGAGGAGTTCACTTACTGGCTAGACTGCTTCCTTGCCTACCTGAACGTGACCAGAGATGTTTTCCACACCGAAGAGGTCTGCACTCATTTCGAGGGTAGGAATGAAAGGGTATGCAGTCATCAGGGACTGCTCTACATATGACGCTGCCATCGATACATTGAAAGCTCAATACGTGAAGTCGCAAAATGAGGTTCTAGCAAGGAACGGACTCGCTCTATGTTGCCAGTTACCTGCTAGATCTGTGGACACTTGCCAAGAAGTGCAAGTACGAGACAGCTATGGGCTGCGTTCATCAGGAAGAACAGATCCGGGACACTCTAATCGTGAGGATCCGCTCAAGGTACACGAGGCAGCAACTGCTCGAGTCGGGTAAGAAGGACCAGGCTAGTCATGTTAAACTGGACAAATCATTGAAACAGGCCAAGAGCGATGACCTCAAAGCCAGTGAGCTCACTCACCCAGATGACCCCTTCCAAGGATCAGCTGCTCCTGCTACCCCAGCCCTAACGACTGCCGCTTCCCGTGCTAGGGAGTGTTTTTTCTGCAACAAGAACCAGCATCCCCAAACACGTTGCCCGGCAAAAGACTCAGTGTGTTCCAGCTGTGGCAAGAAAGGGCATTGGGTGAGGGTTTGCCGCGCGAGGGGAAGCCCGGGGAAGTCCACAGTCTGCACCTCTCCCAGATTCAATTCCAGCCCAAAGCCATCTGTCCCGAATTCACCCAAACCCATTTGCTGCAATGCACTCCAACAGAGGAAAGACTTGGCAGCCATCTTGCCGTGACCCAAATTCAAATGGTGCCATCATCATCAGAGGAGGAAGGAGGGCAGCCATCTTGCCACGCCATGAGGTCAACACCATCTTACCCATGCAGGGCAACCCAGGATGGTGGGGCCATTCAAGTGAAGAGTACGGAGTCCCTGGGATCCTAGCCTCGATGGTCTGAGATCAGGACAGATCTCACCAGCTCAGCAACTCCATAGTGACTGTGAAGGTAAACGGACATTCCACTAAATGTCTAATCGACACAGGCTCTACTGAAAGCTTCATAGACTCACGGACTGTGCAAGAGCACAAACTAAAGATGTATTCTACCAATTACAGCATATTCCTTTCATCTCATTCGCATTCTATGTGTGTTCAACACATTGTAAATTTTGCTTGTATATACTTGATGAACTCTGTGTATTGTTGGGTCTGGACTTCCTGTGTCACCTTAAAAGCGTGACATCGGAGTATTCTGGTCCTCTTCCCCCCCCCCCACCCCCACCGGTAACAGTTTGGAACGGAGGGCCCCTAATATCAGAAGCCACATGCAGCCTCTTCACACTAAATATCGACCCCCCCCCCCCCACCTCTCTTCCCGAATCTGTCCTCGGACTGCAAACCTGTTGCTACCAAGAGCAGAAGGTTCAGCACAGCTGACTGAGATTTTATAAATTCTGAGACACAACGTCTGCTCAATGTAGGTCTCATTGAACCTAGTACCAGCCCGTGGAGAGCGCAAGTGGTAGTGGTAAAGGGGAAAACAAGTCCAGTCTAGTAAGTCCAAACTATTAATCACTACACACGCCTGGATGCATACCCACCACACCTCGAATTTCAGACAAGGTTAATGATATTGTGCAGTATCGGGTCTATTCAACCATTGACCTGAAAGATGCTTATCTCCACCTGCCAATCCATTCCGAGGACCATCCATATATGGTATTTAAGGCAAACGATCGTCTCTATCAATTCCAGAGGGTTCCTTTTGGTATCACTAATGGAGTTTCTATCTTCCAGAGGCAGATGGACAAAATGGTGGATGAGTATGGGTTGAAGGCTACCTTCTCCTACCTGATACTGTCACCATCTGCAGCCACACCTTGGAAGACCATGACTCCAACCTCCAGATTTTTCTCCACGCAGCGGAAGCCCTGAACCTCACTTACAACTCTGACAAGTACGTGTTCAGGACTAAATGTCTGGCTATCCTTGGCTACATGGTGGAGAATGGCATCATTGGCCTGATCCCAATAGGATATGCCCCTTGTTAGAGCTCCCGGTTACCAGGAACCACAAAGACTTTGAGGAGATGCCTGGGGTTTTTCTCATATTACGCCCAGTGGATCCCTCAATACGCTGATAAGGTTCACCCTCTCTTAAAAGCCAATTTCCCCCTCTCAGCTGAAGCCCAAATGGGTTTTAACTCCCTGTGGAACCACATTGCAAAAGCCACCATGCATGTAGTGGACGAGAAACTACCTTTCCATGTGGAAAGCGATGCTTCAGACATAGCCCTGGCCACTACCCTTAACCAGGCAGGCAGGCCAGTTGCATTTTTTTCTCAGACATTGCAAGGCCATGAGCTCCAGAACCCATCTGTGGAAAAGGAGGCTCAAGCCATTGTGGAGGCCATCAGGTACTGGAGGCACTACCTGGCTGGTAGGAAATTTGCGCTTATCTGTGGTTTGTCGCATTCATGTTTAACAGTGTCAAGAGGGGAATAATCAAGAATGATAAGATTATTGGGTGGAGGATTGAGCTCTTCACCCACAATTATGACATTGCCTATCAGCCAGGAGCCCTATGACCCTCCAGATGCCTTATCCAGAGGAAGCTGTGCCTCTGCACACACCGGCCAATTGCGGCCTCTGCATCATGAGCTCTGCCATTCAGGGATTACCCGCATGGCTCATTTTGTCAAGGTGCGCAATCTGCCCTACTCCACGGAAGATGTCAGAGAAATGACCAGGTCTTGCCAGGTCTGCACAGAGTGCAAGCCGCACTTCTACCGCCCCACAAAGGCGCACCTGATCAAGTCATCTAGGCCCTTCAAAAGGTATTGATTTTAAGGGATCTCTCTCCTCCATGAACAGGAACACTTTCTTCCTCTCTATCATTGATAAGTACTCCCGCTTCCCGTTCACCATCCCATGTCCAGACTCGCCTGCTTCATCAGTCATAAAGGCCTTAGACTCCATTTCTGCCCTGTTCGGGTATCCCAGCTATATTCATAGCAACTGGATCTCAACCTTTATGAATGATGAGCTACGTCAGTACCTGCTGGCGAAGGGCATCACGTCCAGCAGGATGACTAGCTACAACCCCCAGGGGAATGGGCATGTTGAAAAGGAGAACGCTATGGTCTGGAAGGCTGTCGAAGTGGCCCTGAAGTCAAAAGGCCTTCCAGACTCACACTGGCAGCAAGTCCTCCCTATGGTGCTTCATTCCATACGGTCGCTACTATGAACTGTGACCAACACTACTCCTCACGAGCTCCTATTCACTTTCGAAAGAAGGTCAGCATCGGGAACTGCACTCCCAACCTGAATCACCATTCCTGGTCCAATCCTTCTCAGAAAGCACGTGAGGAGAAGTAAGACTGCCCGCTGGTGGAAAGGGTGAAATTGCTCCACACCAATTCCACATATGCCTATGTGGAGTACCCAGATGACAGGGAGGACACCGTCTCCATCAGGGACCTGGTACCTGCCGGAACAGAGGGTCCGTTGCCTCAGGTGCCTTGCAAGCCATGGAGCTCATTCTCAGGACTTTGGGGAATCTGGTTCAGGGGGAAAGTGCACCCCCCTCCACTGTTGAGCCGGAGACCCAGCCCACCTCTCCTCCCTCACAAGGGGACCAGGAAACCCAAGGAGTCCAAGGACCCCTGGTGCTAAGGCACTCCACCATGATCTCCTGACCCCTGGAACACTTAAATCTGTAAAATTGTAAATAATTGTATATTTTTCAACTCATTTTATTTCTGAACCCTAATTATTCATAGACCCTAAATTCTGCAGGAAGGGATGAATGCAGTGAACTGGGATTCACTGGTAGGGTGTTGTGCTGATGGCTGGCCCCATCTCCTGGCTCCACCCCCATCTGTCCACATATAACCCTGGTTTCCCGCCTAAACCCAGAATTTTTCTGAAGATGACTGTGAGACCCTACCCTTAGCTATTAGCTAATAAAAGCATTTTTTCTCCCTCCAGTTGTGAGAGCTTTTATTCATGCTACACAGGGCACAAGAAAGTAGAGAGACCATCATCCCCCCCAATACACCCACCCCATCTAAGAAGGAGAGGCAGAGGAGATGACCCATAGAACGGTGACCACAGTGGCGAAGCTGTGAGAGGTTCTGCAGCTGTTGATGACTCGAGGTGAAGAACCCACAGGGACTGCTGGTGACTGTAGTCAAGGGACTGCAGACCTCTGGAGATGGGCTCAAGAATGGTTGAAGGGGTACCAGCTACCGGAACTGGGATGCAGGAGGGATCTAAGGGGTCCCAATATGTCAGAGGTTCAGAGCTGGAGCTCGGGTGGCCAATGGTTTGGACTGGACTCTGTGGCTGTAGAGGCTGTGGGAGTGCTGGGGTGAATCCGCGGACACTGAAGGGATTCTCTTTTGCTTCTCTTTCTCTGACCGGGAGGCTTCAGCCGATGGTGAATGTGTCTGCCTTATAGCAGACTAAAGGCAATTTCATGTAATATGATCCTGTTTTTATTACATGACAATAAATTGAATGTCAAGGGAGAGGGATGGACCATTCAAGGACAAAGGAGAGGACGTGCTTGGAGACAGAGGGAGGAGGCGAGGAACTAAATGTGTAATTCACATCTGTGTTTGCAGGCGGGAAGACGGAGCATCTGGAGAATGGTCACGAGGGAGGGGATTTTTGAAAAGATGGTTTGGGGTATTTTGAAAAGCATTCAGGCAGACAAGTCGCAAGAGTCTGACGGGACGTATCCCAGGCTTTTGAGACTGAAACACCATCAATTACCACAAAAGACTGAAGTTGGGAAACTGATTGGCTTTTATAGACTGGAGCAGTGACTGGCAGAATGAATGGGGAGCATGCAAGGGGCTGTGGGTAGGATCGATTTCAGGAGGCAGGTCCAGCCGGCAGTAGCCAATCACAGCATTGCCACGTGAGGCGAGAGGAGGTTGCTGGGGGCCTGACAAAGATCCTGTATCCTCACCAGCAAAGGGCAAAATGCTGAAGGAGCGAAAGGGTGGTCAACGTGGTATCTTGCTCAAGAAGGACTGGTCCTGGGGTTAAGATTCTGAATTGGGAAAAGGTTGGAATCGGAAAGGATCTGACAAGTGTGGATTGGGACAGGTCATGCAAGGGTGTGCTTGGCAAGTGGGAGGCTTTCATTTTGAGAGTAGAATTTGCCTGTTCCCATCAGGAAAGTAGAACATTGGTTTTCAAAAGATTTGTTTTTAAATTTAGACATCGAGCACAGTAACAGGCCCTCCCAGCCCACAAGCCCATGCCGCCCTTTGACAGATAAAGAACATTTGAAACTTAAGCGGGACTGGGTTGGACAAGTCTTCTATTCTTCAATTAATTCAAAGGCAAAAGGAGTTGCGGTTTTGGTACATAAGAATTTACCGTTTCAATTGCAAGACGAGGAGAAAAATGGAGGAAGACTACTTAAGTTGAATTGTATGATCTCTAATGAAGCCTGGACTTTGATTGATGTTTATGCTCCAAATGTTGAAGACACTGCTTTTATTACAGAAATATCTTTATTATTGGGACAAGCTAATTCCAATGTGATGATTGGTGGGGATTTAAATATGGTATTAGAACCGTTATTGGATAAGTATCCAAAGGTAATTAAGAAATCTAAGATGGCGATACATATGGCTAATATGATGAAAGATTTGAATTTAGTTGATATTTGGCGTAGATTTAATCCTACACAGAAAGACTTTCCTTTTTATTCTTCTCGACATAATTATTTTTCAAGACTTGATTATTTTTTAATTTCGGCACATTTACAGGATAAGGTTATATCTGTGGATTATAAGGCAAGGTAAGTCTCGGACCATTCATTGTCATTACTGGAATATCAAAGTTCTCAAGTTACACAACATACTTTAAGATGGAGATTTAATACTATGTTATTACAAAAGCCAGAATTTATTGTTTATTTGAGAAAACAAATTGAGGATTTCATTGCTAATAATGTTCACTCTGTTTCTGATCAGTTTGTTTTGTGGGACGCAATGAAAGCTTTTTTACAAGGTCAAATTATCAGTTATGCATCCAAACTGAAGAAAGAGAGAGTTAGAGAAACTGAGGATTTGGAGAAGAAAATAACAATCTGTGAAAAAGAATTTCAAAAGAAAGCTACTGAATTCCAAAAGATCCAATTAACTAATTTAAAGTTGAAGTATAATAAGTTACAGTCATATCGATTTGAATGTCTGTTGAATCGTTCAAAAAATAAATTTTATGAATGGGGTGAGAAAGGTCATAAAGTATTAGCTTGGCAATTAAAAAAGGAACAGTTATCTAGGATTATACCAGCTATTAGAAATAAATCGGATATTACTTTTAGTCAAAAAGAAATTAACGATGAATTTTGTAATTTTTATAAAAAACTTTATTTGACTGAATGTAAAGAGATAAAAGAAGATGCAATAGACTCTTTTTTGAAAAATATTAATTTACCACAGTTATTTCAAGAAGACAGACAAGAGTTAGATAAACCTTTTACGGATAGTGAAATTGAAATGGCTATAAAAGATATGCCAAATGGAAAAGTGCCTGGTGGAGATGGTTTTTCTATTGAGTTTTACAAGACTTTTTATTTTGATATATCTTCCTTATTTAAGAATGTAATACAACAACTTTATGATTCTTTTCAATTACCCGAGTCCTGTTCTAATGCTATAATTACAGTTATACCAAAAAAAGATAAAGATCCCTTACAGGTAGCTTCTTACCATCCTATATCTTTGTTAAATGCAGACTATAAAATAGTGGCTAAAGTTATGGCGAATAGGTTGGCTCAGTATTTACCAAAGATAATACATCATGATCAAACAGGTTTTATAAAAAATAGGTATGCTTCGGATAATATTCTACGATTAATTACTTTGATAAATAGATCTAAATCTCAGAAGAATTATCCAATGGTGGTTTCATTGGATGCAGAAAAGGCATTCAATAGAGTAGAATGGAAGTTTTTATTTAAAGTACTTGAAAAGTTTTCGTTTGGTCTCTCATTCATTGGTATGATTAGGGCTCTGTATAATGGTCCGAAAGCTAGAGTTGTTACTAATGGTTTGCTTTCAGAATCCTTTAATTTAACAAGATCTACTAGACAAGGATGTCCATTATCACCCGCCTTGTTTGCTTTAGTTATTGAACCTCTAGCACAATTAATACATCAGAATGATAGTATCAAAGGTATGAGAGTCTTGAATGAAGATTATAAAATAAATTTATTTGCGGATGACGTTTTGCTGTATTTGGTGGATCCTGATGTTTCTCTGCCAGCACTTCAAGATTCCTTAGAGATTTATGGTCAATTATCTGGTTATAAGGTTAATTGGACTAAAAGTGAAATTTTATCAATTAGTAAAGATGATTATTCAATGTTTAGAAATATTACGAATTTGAAGTGGACGAAACAAATTAAATATTTGGGAATTAATGTTAATACTGACTACCAAATTTTATATTCACTTAATTATCTTCCTTTAATGAAGAAGATTAAGGCAGATTTAGTTAAATGGAAACATTTACCTTTGGGTTTATTAGGAAGAATTAATACTATAAAATTGAATATTTTTCCTCGTATACAATATTTATTTCAATCAATTCCTTGTTGTTTACAAGAAAGATTTTTTAAAGATTTATATAAAGTAATTAGGGATTTTTTGTGGAAAGGAAAATTTCCTAGGGTGGCATTGAAAAAAATTGATGTGGGATTTTCAATTTGGAGGGTTACGGCTACCTAACTTTCAATTTTATTATGAAGCAGCTCAATTTAGATTTCTTAGCGCATTAATGGCCACACAAGATATGCCTAGTTGGGCACAGATAGAATTGGCAGTTATTTCTGAAAATTTTTTGAATTAATTTTTATTTCGATGGAATAAAAATTTGTTACAAACTTATGATGTACCAATATTGAAACATTTAATGAATTTATGGACAAGTAAATTACATAAAATGGGATTAAAAAATAAGTGGTCGGGATTACCATTATATAATAATCAACTTGTTCCTTTCATGGTATCTAATACTATTTTGAAACAATGGGAGGAGAAAGGAATACATAATTTATCTGACTGTTTTTTAGGTCATTTTTGTTCTTTTGTAGAATTGCAAAATAGATTTGATATAAGTGGTTATTCTATATTTGTATATTATCAGTTAAGATCTTTTGTAAAACAGGTCAAGTGAATTTACTGTCTGAAACTGATTTTGAGAAATATGTGCTCTCATTTCCAAAAAAGGGTTATATATCAGGTTTGTATTGTATTTTGTTGGAAAGTGAAAGTAAAATAGATTGGGATAAAGATAAAATGAAATGGGAAAAAGATTTAAGTTTAACAATAACTGAAGAAGATTGGTCTGAAATCTGCCGTAATAGTGTTCGAAAATTGATTAATGCTAGATTGGCGATGATTAATTATAGTTTTATACATCAATTATATTTAACACCCAAAAAATTTAAAAAATTTGGTTTTAGTAAGTCAGATCTTTGTTTTCGTTGTGATCAGGTTTCTGGTACTTTTTTACATGCTGTTTGGTTGTGTGATCGGTTACAACAATTTTGGAAAGGTATTCAATCTGTATTTAATAATCTATATAATCTTCATATTGTATTAGACCCTGATATATTTTTATTAGGGAATATGCAACTGTTGATTGATTTAGAATTAGATAATTACCAGATCTCTTTTATTTACTTAGCGCTGGCAGTGGCCAAGAAATGTATAGCGATTACTTGGAAGAATAGAAATGTATTGTCTTTAGATAGGTGGTATTCAGAGATGAAGTTTTGTTTGGTTATGGAAAGAATATCTTTTTCTATACAAGATGTCTTTTTATGTGTTAAAGTCAACCCCATTTATTGATTATATACAATTTAAATATGTTTGAATTAATCATTTTTTTCTTTAAAAAAACTTTTTTTTATTATATATTTTTTCTATATATGTTTTCTTTTTTTTTTCTTTTTCTTTTTTTTAGTTTTTTTATTATTAGTTTTTTTTCATTTAAGTTCTTTTTGTTTTTGTTTTTTCATATATATTCTTATACAATAAATTTTTTTTGCATTAATAATTAATACTTAATTAATATTTTTTTTTGTTTTTTTTATATATATATCGATCTTTTTTTTAAGATGTATATATATTTTTTGTTATACTAATAGTATTAATTCTTCACTCTTTATCATGGGGGTGGGGAGGGGGGTTTAGGGGTTAAAAATAGTTCTTTTTTAGTCTTAGTTTTTAGTTGTTAGGGGGAGATGCTGAGATTGGTATTGTATTAATTATGTTACTTTGTACTTGTATTACTTTATTTTGTATTTTTTCTGTATGTGAATTACTTACTTTCTTCATATGTTAAAATTAATAAATAAAGTTTTGAAAAAAAAAAAGCCCATGCTGCCCAACCACACCCAAATGGCCTACTCTTTGGAGAGTGGGAGGAAACCGGAGCCCCCAGGGAAGAACCCACGCAGACATGGAGAGAATGTGCAAATTCCTTACAGATAGTGCTAGATTCAAAGCCCTGGTCCCAATCACTAGCACTGAAACAGCATCGCACTACGGCTAGCTGTTTCATGAGGTCCTCGTTATGAAGTCGGAGGTGCATAAGCAGGCAGCAAAGAACAAACGAGGTGGTTGAGGAGTATAACATTGTAGAAGGAAACCAGGATGGTTAAAAGAAGACATGGGGTTGGTCTGGCAGACAAGGTGAGATAAATTCCAATGGCTTGTATAGATATATTTAGGGCAGAGGGATAGCAACGGACAGTGGCCATCGATGCATGCAGCCAAAAGAGATGAGGATGGTCTTAAATGGATTTTTTCACAAGACAGACACTGAGTCTAAAGAACTGAGGCAAAACAACAGTGAGGTAGTGGAACCTATACAGTTCTGGAGGAGGAGGTGCTTGTGGCTTTAAGGCAAATAAAGGTGGATGTAGTCAGCCGCTCCTATTGGCACCTGCTGCAGCCACTGTACGCGCCACAGGCCTATTATGCGAGTCCCTGCACAGAGCGCCAGTTGAAAAATAAAATGGAGCTTGGCTGGTGGCGGACGCCATTTCCAGAGGCTCCCGTTATACATTGTATTGTTGAATTTAACAGTAAAGCATTCAGCAGAGGCCAACCCTTTACTGGTTATTCAATGCATCGACAAACGTAGTGTCAGAGTCTGAACCCGAAGCCTTCAGGTGAAAAGTGAGGAACCAACGCAGTTGTGACTGTGCCACAATGGCAGACGGATTCAGAGGGCCCGACCCACTTGTGTTTGAGGGCAATGTGGCCGAGAATTGGCGCGTATTCGAACAAGAATACGACATTTTCATTGCGGCGGTGCATAGTGATAAGTCTGCCCTAGTTGAAGCGGACTCTGAGGCCATCGAAAGGGAAAGGTCCTTTCAGTATGCAAACGAGATGTGTGAAGGGGGTATCATCAGCCTGGCTGAGTCAAGAGAGGACCCCGGGTGTTTAAAAAGAAAACGGAGAAATGTGCAATCCACAAAAAAACTTAATGATGGAGAGGCACAGATTTAATACCAGAAACCAGAGGCCTGGTGAGTTGATTCACTCATATGTCAGTGACCTAAAAATCAGGGCAAGGACCTGTGAAGAGTCGATTAAAGACAGGATGATCTGGGATGAAGGCATGAGAAAGGCACTGCTGCAAGATAATGAACTAATGATCGCAAAGGCCATCTCCCATGTGTCATCCCTACGAAATCACGGAGGAGAACAGCAGAAAGCTGGCCCCTCCACAGCAGCATGAGCATAGATGCAATCCAAGGTGGGACCTACAGGCAGTGGCCAGAAGCCAGAAGAAGACAAAGCCAACCAAGCCCTGCTATGCTCTCACTCAGGACAGACTGCGGCACTGACCAAATGGCGAGACAAGAGATATGCCCGACGTTCAGCCAGCAGCACAGAGCCTGTCGGAAATGGAACCCTTTCAGCCAGGCAACAACTCCCCCCAAGACCCAGATACAGAAGGAACCGGAGCAAGGATTAACCAGCTCGGACGACGAGTATTACATTGATGCATTGACTCTTCAGACAGTAGGAGACCAAACAAGAATCAGAAGGGACAAGGAAGCACTTGTAACAATGAAGATCAATGGTAAAGCAAGACATGAACATTGACTCTGGGGCCAAATGCAATGTCACGTCATGAAGAACGTTCAACCTACTGAGGAAGTCAGAACAGGTTGTACCGTGCTCCGTCCACAAGTCTAGGGGAATATGGGGGGTCAGCAGAATCAGAACCAAAGGCAGAGTCTGGCTGTGGGGTGATGTTCAAGGATGGCTGCACATACTAACTGTTGTCATAGTCCGCGAAGGTGTCCTGCCTCTGCTGGACCTGAGCACAAGCATGGACATAAGTCTTGTTGCGTTCAGCAGAGAGGTCCACCAGATAAGTCCAGCCGAAGATGATCTGACACACAGAATCTTTTCTGAGAACAGGGAACTTTTCTACGGAGAAACCGGGAACACTGCGGGTGACATACTCCATGCGGGTCGACCCGGAGGTGAGGCCCATGGTTTGTCCAGCATGCCGTGTACCAATAGTAATGAAGGACAGGGTCAAGGCTGAGCAGGGCACCATTAATGGGGTAAGCAACCCCCACCCCCACCAATGAATAGGAGAAGCAGAAGAGGTGACCCCACGGGAAAGTGACCACAGTTGGGGACCAGGGAGGGGCTAAGTTGATGATCGACACTCACAGGCTGCTGGTGACTTGAGGTCAAAGGACTCATACCAGGCTGCAGAAGGCTGTCTCACAAGAGAGTGAGGGGAACAGGGAGTGAGGGGGAACAGGGATGAAGGGGGACAGGGACTGAGGGGGAACAGGGATGAAGGGGGACAGGGAGTAAGGGAGAATGGGAAGTGATGGGGAATGAGGAGTGAGGAGGGAACAGGGGAGTGAGAGGGAACTGGAGAGTGAGTGGAACAGGAGAGTGGGAGGGAAAACAGGAGAGTGGGGAGGGGAAATGTGGGATTGGAGGGAGACCGTGGGAGTGAGGGGAGGAACATGGGAGTGAGGGTGGCCTAACCAAAGTTTTTTAGTTTCAACATGACATCCTGGTGTTCACATTCAATGCCCCGACAGATAAAAAAATGTGTTGCCAACTTTCTATCCCTATCTCTATCTACTGGTGTTGCAGTTATAGGAAGCTACAGACGCAACCCAACATCCCATTTACACTATACTTCCCTCCAAAACATGCCTCGATCCCACTAAATCCTTCAACTCCTGTTCACGCTACTGGCCCACGAATGGAAGACCAGATCCAGCTCCAACAGGGTCATCATTTACAGGTATCACCACAGAATTGGCCTCATCAACACGACACAGGTGGAAATTCTGGTGAAATGGTGCGAGAGGAACATTCTGAGTCTCAACATGGACAAGACAAAGGAGATGATCATGGATTCAGGAGGACCAGGAACAACCAGCCTCCACTACACATCAACAACTCTGTACTAGAGAGTGTGAGAGCACCAAGTCTCTCAGAGTCCATTTAACTAGTGACCTATCATGGCCACACATTTCCTCACTTGTCAGGAAGGCACAATGGCAGCCACCCTTCCTTCGTGGGCTGAGGTGGGAAGACAACCGGCCACCATTCTGTCTACTTCCTCTCTATTGAGAGGGTCCTGACCAGCTGCATCCCAATTGTTGCAGATAAATGGATCAGAGATCAATCCACAAGACCATATGAGCAGCAGAAAGGATCACACAATCCTGTCAAATACTCCCAGGTCAGACACAGCAGGGTTTAGCTACAATGTAAAGTTCCCTTCACAATGTCCTCCTGTAATGGAAGATTTAAATCATGTTTTTTTTACTTTTGCAGCCTTTGCTTCTGCAAGGCTGAGAACCTGCTTGTTTTTTTAGAATCAGCAGACATAAGCTAAATTCCACCGAGAGGCCAGAGATGCAGTTATCTGACGAAAGGACATCTGTGTACCAAGAACATTTAATCTTCCAGCTTGTTTTGGTCACAGACTGTCAGAGGCCTAGCCTTGATGCAATAAACCATTGTATTCAAAGTGATAAGCTGAAAATTATGTTATTTGATAGAAGCCTAGCATGCTAGCTTGCTTGCTCATCTTTCTTGCTGTGCTGGGAATAGGTGCTTGGGTAAGCAGTTTTTGGGTAATATAAGCTGAAGTTTGAGACTCTCCGAAAGGTGGCAACATCTCTCAGCAAAAAGAAGAACTTCTAGAGTCCAGCCAACATCCCGATCAGGGGAGGTGAAGAAGCTGCTACCGGCGCCCTGACAACCTACTACAAGTGTACAGTCGTTGCCTTGCTTCGGCAGTTTGGACCTGTCCAGGCGTTGATAAGTATAGTTGGGAAGGGCTTGAATATTTTAGTTTGAAATCAGCTTTTGAATTTGTAATAATCATTTGTATAAACTGAACTGCTCTCGGTGTGTGTGTCTATTTTCTTTCGATAGTTCAAACACTGTGACCAATCTAAAACGAACAAAATGAGAGGTATAAGTTTACCCAGGACACCTCCCAAACATTCAAGAGCAGGTATGGGGCATGTTAAACAGAGTAAAAGTGTTCTTACACTGTGCAAACATTTACAGGGCAGATACCATCCCCTACTTTATCCCTCCTAAATACCTCCTTGACAGACACAGTAAACTCTGACACTTTAGCAAGTACACCTGTCCAATAAAATACTTGTGCAAGTACACCATGGGTCAGATGCAAAGGGAATAGTGAGTGACTTGGCTGAATTATATGGCTTCAGTCTTCATATTATCTTCTCAGAAATGAAGGAGATGGACAGAATTTGAACCCTTAAAGTACCACAACTTTACTAACTCAGTAGCTGCCAAGCTAAAACAAGATAAACAAGCAAAGTTTGACTTCTGAAGTTGAGACTGTTGTGTGGCGCAGGAGGGAAATGGGGTGTTTGGTGCCCATTACCACACCCTTTCTGCTTCTGGACAAACACGTGTTAATACCTACCCTCTTGCCCCCTCCCCTGTACCATTCAGAGCACCAATGAGCAAAACATGTACTTTCAACTCCATTCATTCTTCACGTCATCTCCTCTATCATGAGATTGAACACAAGTCTAGCGAACCACATGTGAAGCACCTTTAGCAACCGAGCTTCTGGTCACTTGTCAAAGAAACTCTTTGGTGTAATTTTTCCATTTCTATGAAGTTGACAGTGAACAGGACCACATCCTTTAATTGTGCACAAGATCCGTGCAGCTCACTCCATCTGGTCATAACCACCTTTGTGCTTTATTTTGGATTGCAGCCTTTGGTAACAAGTCTGTTACTGCTCTTTCTATGGACTCCAAGACACTGTTTTCTTCATCTGTCCCATTACTGACCCACTGCCACTCAACTGTTTCTACTTACACAGTAACAGATGAGCACGAGGCACCTGGAGACTGGGCCATCCTCCACAAATAACACCCACACCACATCCCAGGAAGGGGTCCAAACATGGACACTCTAATCTCTGTCTAGGCATTGCCAAACAACCTAGATCAGATAGTTGGTCAGTTCCTTGCCCTCCTCTCTTGAACAATCCCTCTTTTCCATGCCAAAGGTCCCCAATGCTTTTTGGAAAATTTCAAATTAACAAAGGTCCAAAACCTAGCTCAACACAGAACACAGTAAATCAAAATGTTGGAGAATCTCAGCTGGTCAAACAGATTTTGTTCAGGTGCAAACCAACATCTAGTCACATCTTGATGGAGGCTCAAGCCCGAATCGTTGGTTCTGTATAACATACATCGAGTCTCTCCAGCGTTGTGTTTTTACTTCAATCACCATAACTGCAGGCTTTCATGTTTTACCTCAGCAGAGAGCACAAAGACCTGTCACTGTAAGCCAGGAATGACTACTCTTGCCCTCGTCTTGCACACATGGGAAAAAAAAGGTTCAACTTACCTGGCACATAGGGCAAAATTCCAGCTTGCCACATCACTAATATTCTTCAATCCACACTGATATTTTATTGGACACAGAGGAAAGTTGAAAGGAAAAGAATTCAGCGTGCTCTTTGTCATGGCACCAAATATGTACACCCACAGAAAAAAAGGTGCAGGAGGTGGACTCCTGCTGCCCAACACCAACCGCTTGTCAAAGGTTGAAGTTGCAAGATCCTTGTGCTCTAGATGGAGCTCTTCTGGATTCTAACTTTGCCACAAGTTTCTCTTCAGGTGCAGATATTTGTGGTTGGAAATACTAGGACTCCTGGCCGTTGGGGTGGGGGGGGGGGGGGGGGGTGGTTGGCGCAGAAAAGAGTTTCTGTGAATGTAAACTTTTCAGAATGCTGCTGCTCGGAGTTTTACACAATTCAGCCAGCAAATGAGATCGGGTGAGAGGGCTGTGGTTAATTCAGTAAATTATTAAAGATAAGGACTGATTATAGTTTGCCTCAATCAGTGCTTAACAATTTTTTCTCCACTCACATACCACTTTGTGATCCCTTACTAACTGCAGAGCAACGAGCATAGGATGCCACAGGTGCTCTGTGGTTAGTGAGGGATTACTGAAGGTGGAACATGAGTGGGAAAAGAAATGGTTGAGAACCCACTGTTCCAGATCCACAGCAGTTATTTCTCCTAAAAATTGAGGAAATGGTGCAAGCTGCTTTGTGGTTGCACAGTTTGCCAGATTGTTATCAGCTCCAATTGCAGATAATGAAGCAATTTGACAAGATGTGGGCAGAGGGGAATTACAGCTTACAATCGACATGCCTTTGGCAAGTGTGCATGTATGAGAGGAATGCTTGGGCACCAAATCACATTCAATAAATGTTCACTGCTGTTGGGTGAGGTGGTCAACAAAAGCAATTTTCCTAAATCCTTTTCCAGGACTATGGAAAGATAATAATGCTGCACCAAAATGCAAGAGACCAGAGCAGAGCTTGTAACGGTGCCCCATGGCACAGCATGGAACGCTGCCAGCCATAGCACCAGGGACCTGGCTTTGATTCCTACCTCGTGTGCTGTGGGCATTCTCTCCACAGCTTTAAGATCATAAGACACAGGAGCAGAAATAAGCCATTCAGCCCATCGAGTCTGCCCTCTCATTTAATCATCAGCTGGTCCATTTTCCCACTCAGGCCCACTGCCCGGCCTTCTCCCCATAACCTTTGAATCTCTGGCTAATCAAGAACCCAGCAATCTCTGTCTTAAATACACCCACAATGGCCTGTGGTACAAATTCCACATATTTACCTCTCTCTGGCTGAAGAAATTCCTCCTCATCTCCAGTGTTAGTGTTGGGAGTGATGGGATTGTTTTGGGGAGTCGAGGTTAGAGCTGGGGTTGATGGGATTAGTCTGTGGGGAGTTAGGGTTGATGGGATTGGTCTGTGGAGCGTCAGGGTTAGGGCTGGGATATGATAGGTCTGTGGGGAGTCCGGGTTGGCTGGGATATGATAGGTCTGTGGGGAGTCCGGGTTAGGGCTGGGGATGATGGGATCGACCTGTGGGGAGTTAGGGTTAGGGATGATGGGATTCGTCTGTGGAGAGTCTGGGTTAGGGCTTGGGTTGATAGGATTGGCCTGTGGGGAGTCAGGGTTAGGGCTGGGAATAATGGGATTGACCTAGGGGAGTCAGGGTTAGGGCTGGGGTTGATGGGATTGGTCTGTGGGGAGTTAGGGTTATGGCTGGGGATAATGGGATTGGTCTGTGTGGAGCCAACATTAGAGCTGGCAATAATGGGATTGGTCTGTGGGGAGTCAGGGTTAGGGCTGATGGGATTGGTCTGTGGGGGGTCAGGGTTAGCGGTGGGGTGATGGGATTGGTCTGTGGGGAGTCAGGATTAGGGCTGAGGTTGATGGGATCGACCTGTGGGGAGTTAGGGTTAGGGATGATGGGATTCGTCTGTGGAGAGTCTGGGTTAGGGCTCGGGTTGATAGGATTGGCCTGTGGGGAGTCAGGGTTAGGGCTGGGAATAATGGGATTGACCTAGGGGAGTCAGGGTTAGGGCTGGGGTTGATGGGATTGGTCTGTGGGGAGTTAGGGTTATGGCTGGGGATAATGGGATTGGTCTGTGTGGAGCCAACATTAGAGCTGGCAATAATGGGATTGGTCTGTGGGGAGTCAGGGTTAGGGTTCATGGGATTGGACTGTGGGGAGTCAGGGTTCGGACTGGGAATGATGGGATTCTTTTGGCGGGAGTTTACATTTGGGCTGGGTATGATGGGACTGATCTGCCAGGGCCCAGAATGGACTCAAAAAGCTAAATACCTCCCTTCTATGTTACAAGAGGTTGTTGAATCCAGTTGTCAATTCAATTGAAATTCTTCATTCATCTCGTGGGCAGAATGCATCATCTGTCCTGAATTTTTGCTGCAAATAGAGGAACACTGGTAAGCTGGTTCAGAAGAGTAAGAGTTTAAAGTGGCATCATCTTAAATACAAAGTGAAATGAGGAAAAGAAGAGTCTCTGTTTCCATCCATTCTGGGCCAGTGGATAACCTTGGAGTTAAATATAACCACTGAAATGAGTAAAGATTGACTCGCTGGTTCAGTATCTCTCACCTCCAGAAATATAACCAGTGTTATAAGTGCTGTCACCACAGAAGAACAGCAGACTGTATAATGATCACATGATGGGAACTAATTACCATGGACATGGTTTTCCCACTGTTTCAAAAGTCATGTCCATCTGACTGAGCAGCTTCACATCTCTCTCAGTAGACTGCACTCCCTCTTCCCTGAGGTCTCAAGTCTCTGGAACGGGAATCCAGAATCACCCGACTCAGAGGTAACTTGCTGCACACCCGTCTGGTTGGGGTTGGATGGGTGTAAATTTAAATTGCTTGCTGAAAAGTGCACTTATTTCATCACGACCACTCCCCATTTACAGTGCCCTCCATAACATTGGGTACAATAACACTTTCTTCCTTTATTGCTACACTGCAAGGTGCAAATTGCTATTTAAAAGTATTTCAAAGAGCTGCAGAATTCTGAAAAAATGTCTTGTGGACAGATGAGGCCAAGATTAACCTGTGTTAGAATGACGGCAAGAACAAAGTGCAGAGGTGTCAAGGAACTGCACTAAATCCATTGCATTTTGCAGTGCAGCCTCTGTATTTCTGTTCATGAAGTCTTCTGTAGTCGGTAGTCATTGACACATCCACTCCTCCTGAAGAGTGTTTCTGATCTGTTGTGTTGTGAGGCGTTTGAGGACTTTTTTTGATTATAATCAGAATTCTTCTGTCATCAGCACTGGAGGTCTTCCTTGGCCTCCCAGTCCCTTTACGATTACTGAGCTCACCAGTACGCTCTTTCTTCTCATTGATGTTCCAAACAGTTAATTTGGTAATCCTAAGGTTTGGGTTATGTCTCTTACTGTTTTATTCTTGTTTTTCAGCCACATAATGGCTTCTTTCACTTTCAATGGCACAACTCTGGTCCTCATGTTGAAAACTGGCAGCTACAGACTCTAAAGGTGATCAAAATCTTCGAAGCAATCCCAGCTATCTTATACCTGCATCAATGAAGCAATTAAACATACCTGAGTCCTCACAAACACCTGTGAAGCCAAATGTCCCAAACATTATCGTGCCCTGAAATGAGTGCAGTAATTTCTACATGGTCAAATCAAAATTCATACAAAAAATCTGGAATGTGCACTTTAATCACACGTGAATTATTTGTTTACAATTTTAAAACTGTGAAACACAGGGGTTAAATAAAGGGAAAAAAAAGTCTCTTTGTCTCAAACATTGAGGGCACTGTAGTTGCCAGCATCAAATCCCAGTTTCCTCCTGCTCTTTCTTTGCATAAAGGTGTGGCCTCTTGTTGTTTCAGGACAGAGCGGCAATGCACTGAATTCATGCAGAATGCCAAACTGGTGGTTTACAACAATACTATGAAGAGACTTCTCGTGATATGAATTACAAACAAGATTAAACCTTGCCTTGTGACCAATAATGCACTGCCCACTTGGACAATGATTCTGTCAGACCACAAAGCTCACAATACAGTGTGAGATGAACTCAGGCACGGCAGCATCTAGGACACCACAAATTGTCTTTTCACACACCTGATTACTGTACAAAAACTGAAAAATAGGCCCATCGGGTCAAGAATAGTTGGGATGATCCCCACATTGCCCAAGGGTGACACAGCAGAGTGACCAGAGTTCAACCATGATCTCGGGTGCTGTCACTATGCTGTTTTGTACAAAAAATGGGTGCTCGATAGTTGAAGGGCCTGTTTCCACATTTCTGGGGAACGATGCTATACTTCAGCACATATCCAAGATTATCACAGGAACAGGCCCTTCAACCCACCATGTTTGTGTGTCAGCCACGAGCTCATCCCATCTGCCTGCACAAGGTCTGTATCCCTCCATCCCCGGCCTGTTCATGTGTCTGCCTCTAAAACAGTGGTGAGTATATTCACTGCAGGAGGGAAATGGGGAGAACTGGGAACCATGTGGGCCAGGTATCAGATATTGTAATCTAATTTTTTTTAAAAATATGGACATACAGCATAACAGGCCCTTCCAACCCACCAGTCCGTGCCACCCAATACCTTTTGAACAGTGAGAGGAAACTGCAGCACCTGGAGGAAACCCACACAGACATGGGGAGAACTCCTTATAGACAGTGCCAGATTCAAACCTGGTCCCAACTGCTGCCTCTGTAAAGGTGTTGCACTGACCACTACACCAATCATGCCACCCCTCCTCCCCCCTGCTGAATGCTGAACACCTGCCCTGCTTGGCTTCTCCATTGCTACCCATAACAAGACTGTCCCAGTGCCTAAAGACTGAGGAAACGTGAAAGCAGGCTCTAGTTCTGCAAATAGGTTTTTCTTTTTTTACAGATTTACAGCATCCTTTCCTTGAAATTCTTGGCCTTTGCTACGATGACCACTTTCAAATCTCCTTTCCATCATCCGCGTATCTCGGGCCCAAACTCTCCCCTGCCCTGCAGCTACATCTCCCTCCTTGAATAACAGATAATGCTGGAGATACTCAGCAGGTAAGGCAGCATCTGTGGAGAGAGAAACAGAGTTAACACTTCAGGTCGGAGACTTTTCATCACAACCTCCTTGAAGCTGTACCACCTTTAATGTAGCAAACTGAATAGATTGGTGTCTAATAGTTCAAGCCACATGAAGTTCGGTGACCCATGATGGAAGTTAATAACTGCAATCAGCACTTTTGCATCAAATGGGAGTCCGCTCTGACATCGACTTGTTATTGTTGGGCATCAAACAAGCCCACTGGTCATCCCTGCAGTGCCTACAACATAGGCAAATGCTTACCATCATCTTTTCCTTTGTCCCTCTTGTCCTTCTTTGACTTTTTTCCCAAAGCCTCCTCTCCAGCCGAAGTACTGGCAACTGGTGTTGCAGGAAGGCTTGGAACTCCTGCCACTTGGCTACCTCCAGCAGGTGCACTGTGCACTGTGGGGGCAAGTATGACGCCAGCACTTCCTGTCAGCTCAGTGCCATCAGATATGCTTTGATGTTGCAATAGCCTCTTTAACAGGAACCTAAGGCAAAGAAACAGGGACAATAACATGATAATAGGTACAGTAATTAAATCTGATTCAAGCTTAAAAAGCCAAAATAAATTGTAAAGTACATATCTGTTAAGAGTAGAGGTCGAAGCATTCAAGCAACCTCCTTGAACAGGTTTCTAGTTTCCAATTTTAATTCACCAAGAATAAATGTTTCTTTTAATTCTGGCATTTTGATTGTGCAAAATAAAAAACCTGTACAGTAAAAATCAATGCACTTTAAGACTTCAAACTCGAACAAGCCCCAAGATAATAGTCAATGGCAAGTGGCCCGTTTTATACAGTAATAGATCTACGCAGAACAGAAAGAGGCTTCTTTGCTTCACCATGTCCATTGTTACAAAGTATACTAATTTCTTTTCTCAGAGAGGGGTGAATATCTGGAATTCTATGCCTCCAAGAGTGGTGAATTATTAGATAGACAAAGTGGATATTTGAAATATATATATCAATATTTGAAAGATCAAGGAATTGAGGGTAATGGAAACTAACACAGAAGAAGAGCTGAGGCGAATACAGATTGGCCATGATCATATTGAATGCAGGACAAGCTTGAGGGGGTTGAATTCCTGCCCCTACTCTCTGGAGTGTGTAAGGGAATGTGAATTTGAGAGATGGTGAGGGCGCGCGGGAGAGGGCCCGAGAGCGTGAGAGAGAGAGCACGAGTGACTGAGTGTGAAAGAATGAGAGTGAGCGTGAGAGAGTGAGAGATTACTATCATAATTGGAAGATTTAAGAAATATGGATGCTCTGGAGACTCTGTCTGGTGCCTGAAGGTTGCTATTCGATTTGTATCTTTACAATTTAACAAATTAACCTTGTTCAGAGGGAGGGGTTTATATTAGACAGGATTTTTGTTTTCTCTTTTTTTTAAGATGAATTATTTAAACATGGGTTTAATATGGTAGACATAGATCATATCATTAATTACAATAGAATGCACTCTTTGTTTGTTTAATTTAGTCTTACCTATTTTCTATCCAGAACTATATTACAAGGGATAAACTGTTAATTACCATATTGATAGAATTTTGCATATATTTTGTCTATAACTGTCTACAGTCTATTTTTTGCAATTCTGCCTGGCCCCCAGAAAAGAGTAATCTCGGGGTTGTATGTGATGTCATGTATGTACTCTGATAATAAATCTGAAATCTTATAAAATATCTGCTACACTTCATTTTTTTTCATAACTTTATTTATTCGTTCAACAGAGTTATTACATCCAGTAAAAAAAAGTACATATTATGAATGATAAACTTTTTTTTAATAAAAAAAGAAGAAAAAAAAAGACCCCCCCCCCATCTCAGCCAGCTCCCTTTAGGAGAGCTAAAGAAAGGAAAAAAATGTGAAATATATTTACTAAAATCTAATCAAGGTAAATCTAAATGTAAATATTCTGAATATAAAGACTACTTATTAAGAAAAAAAGAATAATTATCATGTAAAACATATGTGATTTTTTCCATTACCAAACGAGTTTTCCATCTCATTATGCCATCTATTAATATCAATCACATTAGCATTTTTCCATGTACTTGCTATACATTTTTTTTGCAACAGATAAAGCTAAATATACAAAAGCAATCTGAAATTTGTCTAATCCCAAATTTTTCAAAGGATTCAACTCACCCAACAAAATTATTTTCAGATCCAAAAGTATTTTGATCTTATACAAATGTTCCAAAACAATTGAACTGCTTTCCAAAAAGATTGTATATGTACATATAACCAAACAGCATGAAAAAAAATTCCAACCGAATTACCACATGTAAAACAAGAATCTGATTCACTAAAACCATATTTATTTAAACTTTTCAGATGTTAAATACAATTGACGTAAAAAATTGTAATTAATCATTGCATAACGAACATTTATCAATCTAGTAACACTAACATGACAGATATCTAACCAATCATCCTCAGAAAAAGTAAAGTTAATATCCTTTTCCCATTTAATCTTAGATCTATCCCAGCCCTTTTTTTTCCATACTTTCCTGTAATATTTGGTACATCAATGAAATATATCCCTTTTCTGGTACAGTCACAAGAAAAGATTCAAATTTAGTCAATTTAGGTAAAATCATATCTCTACCAAATTTTTGTTTTACTAGGGATCAAAGTTGATAATAAATGAATAAAGAATTCTCATTAATACGAAAATCTTCCCTCATTTGATTAAAGGATAAAAATTGACCTTCTTTAAAACAATCCCCCAAGTTTTTTATTCCTTTAGATTTCCAATATAATAAACATTGATTATGCATTGAAAAAGGAATAAGTTGGTTATCATATAACGGTGTTAAAGTCAATAATTTACCCTTAGAACCTATTGTTCTATTTTTCTTCATCCATAACTTCATTAAATGTTTTAGTATAGGCACATTATATTGTTGTAATAAATTTAAATTCCACAGAAACAAAAATTTCTGAAATATTCAGAAATATTCGCCAACTCAATTTTAGCCCAACTAGGGGGCCGTTCCAAATCCATTAATGAACTAATAAATTTAAATTGAGCTGCCTCATCATAATTTTGAAAATCTCTTTGGCTTGGCTTCGCGGATGAAGATTTATGGAGGGGGTAAATGTCCACGTCAGCTGCAGGCTCGTTTGTGGCTGACAAGTCCGATGCGCGACAGGCAGACACGGTTGCAGAGGAAAATTGGTTGGTTGGGGTTGGGTGTTGGGTTTTTCCTCCTTTGCCTTTTGTCAGTGAGGTGGGTTCTGCGGTCTTCTTCAAAGGAGGTTGCTGCCCGCCGAACTGTGAGGCGCCAAGATGCACGGTTTGAGGCGATATCAGCCCACTGGCGGTGGTCAATGTGGCAGGCACCAAGAGATTTCTTTAGGCAGTCCTTGTACCTCTTCTTTGGTGCACCTCTGTCACGGTGGCCAGTGGAGAGCTCGCCATATAACACGATCTTGGGAAGGCGATGGTCCTCCATTCAGGAGACGTGACCCACCCAGCGCAGCTGGATCTTCAGCAGTGTGGACTCGATGCTGTCGACCTCTGCCATCTCGGGTACTTCGACGTTAGGGATGAAGGCGCTCCAATGAATGTTGAGGATGGAGCAGAGACAACACTGGTGGAAGCGTTCTAGGAGCCGTAGGTGATGCCGGTAGAGGACCCATGATTCGGAGCCGAACAGGAGTGTGGGTATGACAACGGCTCTGTATACGCTTATCTTTGTGAGGTTTTTCAGTTGGTTGTTTTTCCAGACTCTTTTGTGTAGTCTTCCAAAGGCGCTATTTGCCTTGGCGAGTCTGTTGTCTATCTCGTTGTCGATCCTTGCATCTGATGAAATGGTGCAGCTGAGATTGGTAAACTGGTTGACCGTTTTGAGTTTTGTGTGCCCGATGGAGATGTGGGGGGGCTGGTAGTCATAGTGAGGAGCTGGCTGATGGAGGACCTCAGTTTTCTTCAGGCTGACTTCCAGGCCAAACATTTTGGCAGTTTCTGCAAAACAGGACGTCAAGCGCTGAAGAGCTGGCTCTGAATGGGCAACTAAAGCGGCATCGTCTGCAAAGAGTAGTTCGCGGACAAGTTTCTCTTGTGTCTTGGTGTGAGCTTGTAGGTGCCTCAGATTGAAGAGACTGCCATCCGTGCGGTACCGGATGTAAACAGCGTCTTCATTGTTGAGGTCTTTCACGGCTTGGTTCAGCATCATGCTGAAGAAGATTGAAAAGAGGGTTGGTGCGAGAACACAGCCTTGCTTCACGCCATTGTTAATGGAGAAGGGTTCAGAGAGCTCATTGCTGACCCGACCTTGTTGGTTTTCGTGCAGTTGGATAACCATGTTGAGGAACTTTGGGGTAAGCGTAATCCCCCTAATGCATATTTCCAGGTTAGCTTATTCAAAGCTACTCTCGGAAACTTACCCTTTCATAAAAATTCCCTAACTATTTTATTTAAATCTCGAAAAAAATTCTTATTAAGTAAACACAGAATGGACTGAAAAAAATATTGTATACGTGAAAAAATATTCATTTTGATTGTATTTATTCTTCCAATTAAATTTATAGGAAGATCCTTCCACTTAATCAAATCAGCTTTGATCTTTTTCATTAACGGTACATAATTTGATTTATATAAAGATTGATAATCAACATCCACATTTATACCCAAATATTTAATTCGATCAGTCCACTTCAAATTAGTAATATTCTTATAAACTGAATAATCTCTTTCACCTATTGGTAAAATTTCACTTATTTCCCTATTAACTTTATATCCAGACAAAGATCCATATTGTATTAAACATTCCTTCAAGTGTAAAAGTGACTGAGCTGGGTTTGTTAAATACTCCAATACGTCATCAGCAAATAGATTAATTTTATACTCCTCATATAAAACTCTCAGACCTTATATCTGTGTATTTTGTCGTATCAATTGTGCTAAAGGTTCAATTACTAATGCAAACAAAGCTGGAGACAAAGGACAACCTTGTCGATTTGAATGAGTTAATTTAAAAGGTTCTGAGATCTGACCATTTGTCAATAACCTGGCTATTGGTTTATTGTATAAAGCTTTAATCCAACCAATAAAAGAAGGACCAAACTTAAATTTCTCTAAGACTTTAAATAAAAAGTTCCATTCAAGAGATATCACCATCGGATGGTCAGGGCACTGTTGATATTTATTAATCAAACTCGAAGAATATTATCTGAAGCATACCTATTCTTTATGAAACCTGTTTGATCAACATGTATCAACTTAGGTAAAAATTTAGCCAACGATTCGCTAATACTTTAGCTATTATTTTATAGTCTACATTTAACAAAGAAATTGGTCTACATGAAGACACCTTTAATGGATCTCTATCCTTCTTAGGAATTACAGTAATTAAGGCACTAAAGCATGATTCAGGTAGATCATAATGTTCATTAATCTGTCGTAACACATCTCCAAACACTGTAGATAAATCATCATAAAATACCTTATAAAATTCAACCGAAAACCTGTCATCACCAGGTGATTTTCCATTCGGCATTTCCAACATAGCCGATTTAATTTCTAAATCAGTAAAAGGGGCCTCCAGCTCCAATATGTCTTCTTTTCCTTGTACCAGTAATTTCAACACTGATAAAAAAAAAGTCAATCAATCTGCTCTCCTGTTTTTCCTCAGACATATATAATTTCTTATAAAATGAATGAAACTCATCATTAATCTCACGAGGTTTGTAAGTAATAGTCGAATTTTGTCTAACTGCATTAATAACCCTTGATACCTTTTCTTTCTTTAACTGCCATGCAAGTACCTTATGTGCTTTCTCACCCCATTCATAATACCATTGTTTAGATCTATTAATCAAGCATTCAAATTGATAAGATTGCAACGTATTGTATTTCAGTTTCAATCTTGACGACTCTATCTTCTGGTTTTCTGTATCATCTCTCTGAAATTCCTTTTCTAATTCATCAATCTGTTTCTCTAATTCAAGGCTCTCAGTCAGATAATTCTTTTTAACCATAGAGGTATAACTAATTATTTGACCTCTCAAGTAAGCTTTCATAGCATCCCACAATATAAATTTACTCTGAACGGAGTTAACATTTTCTTCCAAAAAGAGATTAATTTGTTTTTTAAAAAATTTAATAAATTCCACTTTTTTTAACATCTTATTGAATCTCCAACGAGAAGCTGCACGAACTTTTTCAGAACTCCCATAAGTAAAATTCAACAATGATCCGAAATTACCCGACTTTTATATTCTGTTTGCCGTATTTTCCCCTGTAAATGTGCCGATACTAAAAAAAAATTCAATATTAGAAAAAGATTCATATCTAAATGAATAAAAAGAGAAATCCTTCTCTGATGGGTTAAGATGTTGCCAAATGTCCACTAAATTCAAATCTTTCACTAAAGCTCGAATTTGAATTGCCATTTTAGATTTTTTAACATTTTTTGGAGATTTATCTAATAAAGGTTCCAAAACAAAGTTAAAATCTCCTCCAACCAGAACATTTTCATTAGCTTGCCCCAAAAGCAGAAATGCATCCGAAATAAATGCTTCGTCATCCACAGTGCATAAATGTTAAGTAAAGTCCAAAATTCATTAAAAATCTTACAATTCAACTTAAGAATACGTCCTGCATGCATTTCCATTGATTGTAATTCAAAAGATAAATTTTTATGTATCAAAATTGCTACTCCCTTAGCTTTGGAGCTAAATGAAGAAGAAAAAACATGTCCAACCCAGTCCCTCTTCAATTTCATACTTTCTCTTTCATTCAAATGTGTCTCCTGTAAAA
Source organism: Narcine bancroftii (assembly GCF_036971445.1). Lineage (NCBI taxonomy): Eukaryota > Metazoa > Chordata > Chondrichthyes > Torpediniformes > Narcinidae > Narcine > Narcine bancroftii. Next base: position 97,015,656 of record NC_091474.1, read on the forward strand.
AAAAGCAATATCAATCTTCATCTTTTTAATGTAAGCCAAAACTCGCTTACACTTGATTGGGTTGTTTAATCCCTGAACATTAAAAGTAGCAAATTTCAAATTTGACATATCTAGTACAATTGCTAAATACCAAAAATAATCACAAAATTAATAATAACAAAGAAAAAAAAAGAGAATTTTTTTTAGATAGAACCCTCAAATTAAAATATATAGACCCTCCAAATAAAAATAATATTCGTTAATAAGAAAGAAAAAAAACAAAAAAACTACCAAAAGGTAACTCCCTAAAAAAGCTGGCTGTGGATTACCCACTAGTGACTGATGACTAACAAAGAAGTTAGTGCAATCCCCTCCTCCCCAGCCAGCCAATCAAAAATATTAACATATTACCAAAAAAAAAACCAGCCTTGAGATTCCAGTCCAGATGGTGAACGATTTTGCCCATTTCAGAGTCCATCAGATTTCCTTTTAGGAGATAATGGTGAATTTCTTCTTTCTCCTCTGACATCCGGTAACGAATTAGCAAAAACCATTGTTTCATGCTCACTCTCAAAGAATTGAGACTGATAGTTTCCATAAAACACTTTCAACACAGCAGGATAATGAAAAGCAAATTTGTATCCTTTACACCATAAAACATCTTTAACTGGATTAAATTCATGTCAGTGTCTGATGATATCTTGACTCAAATCAGGATAGAAGAAAACTCTACTATTCTGAACCATCTTGCGTTTTGAACTGCAAGTCGAAGAATTGTCTCTCTGTCCAAACAATTCAAACAACGAACTAACACAGCTCTTGGTGGTTGACCAAGTAGGGGTGGTTTTCTTAAAGCTCTATGTGCTCTTTCCAATACCAATCCGTCAAGAAAAGACTCTTCCCCCAACATCTGGGAAATCCAATTTTTTTAAAATTTGACAGGATCTTGACCTTCTATACCTTCTGGCAAACCCACAATTTTCACATTATTTCTTCTGCTTTGATTTTCCAAATAGTCTATTTTTTTGTTAACTCTTTTTCCCGGGCTCCTAAATCTTTAAATGATTTTTCCACCTTTACTATTGTTTCTGTATTGGATTGTACCTGTTGTTTACATTCAGAAAAATAAGCTTCAAATTTTTTTAAGTTTTCCTGATTTTCTTTAACTTCTGCCTTAACCACAGTTAGGTCTGAAATTATATTAGTATTCATTTGAACCAGGTGGTTCAACTGACCAGTAATAACATCCAAATAAGAAGCAATACCTTCAAACATCATATACACAGGCTGAGATGCAATGTGAAATGCAGGATCCGGTTCCATAAATTGTAACTCACTTTCTTCCAGCTCTTCTTCCATTTCCTATGCAGTGGTAGAGTAAGGTAAATCCTCTTCTTGTTGTTCTTCAAAAGGCAGCATTCTAGTCGTTTTACTGCAAGTTTGGACACCCAACAACGACCCTCCCGATTTCCTCAGGGGGTCGTCGCTGCTGTCCCCCCGCAGACCATTTTTTAATAAAATTACGGAGTTCTCTGTAATTAACAGCACCACCCAAGCACATAATCACTGCAGACTGCGTGTCTGCCATCAGAATCCTCTTCCTCCGCGCTCCCGTCTCTTCCAACGGAGTGTTCGCTGTACAAGCCTCCAGGCTTGTGCCCGACCTCTCGGGAGCGCACTCCTTCCTCCGCAGAACGGATCGAACCAGCGCTATCTTGAGTCTGGTGAGTAGCTGTTCCCTTAACTTTTGTCCCCACCGGCGATCGTTGAAGCTTGGGGATCGCTGAAAACGGATCCAAGGCTGTTCCAGGTTGTTTAGGCCCCAATTCTTCTGCACTTTGAAACTGTATTTTCTTTTGTAACTGAGACTTAGTTTTTTTTAACATTAGCAGCCATAATGGCTCACCAAAATATCAAACTGAAAATTAAAGTTTTAAGATTAAAACTAAAGGGTTAAAAAACAGGCACTTAAAAGTCTGACCAGAAAGGGCAGGGATTACACGTCTGATTTCTACGCCATCTTGCCATGCGCTCATCTGCTACTTCGTGATCAATGTTATTCGTTATATTTTATCAAAGTAGGTATGAGTTTTCTTTTAAAGATCCTGTAGTGCCTCAAGTTTCCAAATATGAGCTCCATAGCAAATCCAAACCAAGTATGGAACCGCATTGAAGTGTGAAAGTGGGTGCCAATTCCAAAACCGAATAATGTAGATCTGAAACTATTGTTCAAATTCATTGTACCAAGGTGCAGTGAGAAAGTTTGTTTTGTTAGCAATCCAACTTGGCATCTGATTCATCGTACATCAAGTAAAACACAACACAGACATGCAGAGTTAGAGGGAGAGATCTGCTAGTGTGAGGTTCATTCACAACTAATTACCACAGGAAAGAACAATCCTCGAATCTGATGGCATGATATTATCAACTTTTGGTAATTTTGGAACTTAATTTTGTTAAAATATAAACCAAATAAATGGAAGAAAGAAATTGTTGGAATGTTCTCAGAGAGAGTGCAGACTTGATGGGTTGAATTTATTGTGAGGAAATATGAAAAGAACAAGACTGCAAGAGCAAGCTGGAAAAGCAGAAGCAGCGCAGTATAAAACATAACTGAACAGCGGACACAAGACCAGTCACCTGTAATACAATGTTTAGGTTCTATCGAGTTTTCAACACAGACTGACACAGCCTGTGCCCAGGAACACACAGGGCTGCAGAAAGTGGTAAACCTTGCCTAGTCCATTATGAGCACTGCCTTAAGAAGGGTCGCCATCACCCTGGTCACCACTTCTTCTCCCTCCTACCTTCAAGCAGAAGGTGCATAAGTTTAAAGTCCTGCACCTCTAGGTTTAAGAACAATTTTTAATCCAACAGCTATCAGCTGTTAAACCTCCCAAAACCTCCTTTAACCCTATCCATAAATTATTCTCAAAAGATCTGTCTGCACTTCTGAAACATCACTTTTTTTTTCCTGTTGTGATATTGTGCTCATTAATGTATATTATTGTGTTGAATGTACTTGTGTGGCTGGTGCATTGTACATTGTACTTGTGTATGTGACAGCGGGCTTTCAGCGATATCTTGGTAACAATACTCCCTACCTTCTTTCTTCTTTGGTTCTGAAAAACTTCAATTCCATGTAAGCAATTTCATCACACAGAGCTGCATTCTCCTGAAACACAATAAGCAGACAGAGCACTCGATTCCTTGCTTAACTCTTGCAAACGATTATCAGGGCAGCACAGTGGGGTTAGTGCAACACCTTTACAGCACCAGAGACCCGGGTTTGAATTTGGCGCTGCCCTGTAAGGTGTTTGTGCATTCTCCCCATGTCTGCATGAGTTTCCTCCGGACGCTCCGGTTTCATAGATCATCACAGCACATAAAACAGGACCTTGGGCCCTTCTAGTCTGTGCCGAACTATTATTCCGCTGACCTGCACCCAATGCATATCTTTCCTATCCATGTATCTGTCCAAATTCTTCTTAACTGTTAAAATTGAGTCCGCATTCACCACTTCAGCTGGCAGCTTGTTCCACACTCCCAGCGTAAAGAAATTCCCCCTTTCACCCTTAACCCAAATCCTCTGCTCTGTTTCTCACCTAATCTCAGTGGAAAAAAACCGATGTGCATTTACTCTGTCTATACCCCTCATAATTTTGTAAACCTCTATCAAAACTCCCCTCATTCTCCTGCGCTCCAGACCTAACCTATTAACCTTTCCCTGTAACTCAGTTCCTGAAGTCCCGCAACATCCTGGTAACTCTTCGCTGCCCTCTTTCAATTTTCTTGGCATCTTTCCTGTAAGATAAATGATGAACACATCTAGCCTCACCAATGTCTTATCTAACTTTACCATAACATCCCAACTCCTGTACTCAATGATTTAGGAAGGCCAATGTGCCAAAGGCTCTCTTTACGATCCTATCCATCTTTGACACAACTTTTAGGGAATTACGTATCTGTATTCCCAGATTCGCCCTGTTCTATCACTCTCCTTAGTGCCTTACCATTTACCGTGTATGTCCTACCTTGGTGTGTCTTCCCAAAATTCAAAGGCAAATTCCATCTGCCAATTTACAGCCCATTTTTCCTGTTGGTCCAGGTCCCTCTGCAAGCTTTGAAAGCCTTCCTTACTGTCCACAATGCCTCCAATCTTTGCGTCATCTACACATTCGCTGATTCAATTGACCACATTATCATCCATATAACCATATAACCACTTACAGCACAGAACAGGCCAGTTTGGCCCTACTAGTCCATGCCGTAGCAAATCCCCACCCTCCTAGTCCCACTGACCAGCACCCGGTCCATACCCCTCTAGTCCCCTCCTATCCATGTAACGATCCAGTCTTTCCTTAAATGTAACCAATGATCCCGCCTCAACCACGTCTGCCGGAAGCTCATTCCACATCCCCACCACCCTCTGCATGAAGAAATTTCCCCTCATGTTCCCCTTATAATTTTCCCCCTTCAATTTTAAACCATGTCCTCTAGTTTGAATCTCCCCCTTTCTTAATTGAAAAAGCCTATCCACATTTACTCTGTCTGTCCCTTTTAAAATCTTAAACACCTCTATCAAGTCCCCTCTCAATCTTCTACGCTCCAGAGAAAAAAGCCCCAGTCTGCACAACCTTTCCCTGTAACTCAGACCCTGAAATCCTGTCAACATTCTTGTGAACCTTCTCTGCACTCTCTCTATTTTGTTTATATCTTTCCTATAATTTGGTGACCAAAACTGTACACAGTACTCCAAATTTGGCCTCACCAATGCCTTGTACAATTTCATCATAACCTCCCTACTCTTGAATTCAATACTCCGATTTATGAAGGCCAACATTCCAAATGCCTTCTTCACCTGAGTATCAGCCTTGAGGGTACTATTTACCATCACTCCTAAATCCCTTTGTTGCTCTGCACTCCTCAATTGTCTACCATTCAATGTATATGACCTATTTAAATTTGCCTTTCCAAAATGTAGCACCTCACATTTATCTGTATTAAATTCCATCAGCCATTTCTCAGCCCACACCTCCAGCCTTCCTAAATCACCTTTTAATCTACGGTAATCTTCCTCACTGTCCACAACACCATCAATCTTTGTATCATCCGCAAACTTGCTTATTCAATTCTCCACCCCTACTTCCAGATCGTTAATATATATAACAAATAATAGTGGACCCAGGACCGAACCCTGAGGAACTCCACTAGTCACCGGCCTCCAATTGGACAAACAATTTTCTACCAGTACTCTCTGACACCTCCCATCCAACCACTGCTGAATCCATTTCACTACCTCCTCATTTATACCTAATGCCTCCACCTTTTTTCCTAACCTCCTGTGGGGAACTTTGTCAAAAGCTTTACTAAAGTCCAAATAGACAACATCCACAGCTTTCCCTTCATCAACCTTTTTTGTAACCCCCTCCAAGAACTCAGTCAGGTTTGTCAAGCATGATCTACAAAGCCTGACAAAACCATGCTGATTTTTGGGAGTGATTTGTGAACACCATAATAACATGCAGATTATTAATAAAGATGACACACAACCATGGATCCAGCACCGATCCTTGAGGAACACCACCAGTCACAGGCCTCGCACCCTTCAAAACGAACAGGGATTGGAGTATTTCAGAAGCATTGGCACTGGGTGGAAGGGCCTGTCACTGTGCTATAAGCCAAAATTAAAATAGAGAGAGGTCTAATACTGGAGGGTAAGGAACAAGAGGTTTTGAGGGGATCGGAGGAGGAATTTGTTCACCAGAGGGTCCCCAAGTACACGGTAGGGCACGCACTCCAATTAAGTCTTGTTCTCTGCCACATTAGCCTTTTGAGGAAAACACCTGTTTGGTGATTTTCCACAGTGCAAATCGTTGAAAAATATTTGTTGTTTCTTTCACAATTTGTTTTTAGTTTATTATTTTCTGACAAATTCTTGAAGGACTTATTTTTATTGCACATCCAAAATTTTTGGGAGTGATCTGTGAATACCATAATAACAATGTTCAATTTCTCAAACCAAGATTGGCATGGTATTTAGAGGACAATTTAAATTGTCAAGTGATGGAAGTGTTGGTAATGGGATAAGAATATTCAATGGTCGACATGGACACGATAGGCTGAAGTCCCATTCTAGGACACTGCAAAATGGAAGACTGAACTGTCTTGGCACTTGGTACACATGGATGTCCTCATAAAATTCATCATTTTAAAATTTAGATGTACAGCATGGTTACAGGCCACCTTGGCCCACGTCTCCATGCTGCACAATTTACACCCCATTAACCTACACCCCCAGTACATTTCAAACAGTGGGAGGAAACCGGAGCCATAAAACTCGCACAGACACGGGGAGAACATACAAACTCCTTACAGACACCACGGAATTCGAACCCCAGTCCGGTCCCGATCGCTGGTGCTGTAAAGGCGTTGCTTTGATCCTACTCTCTAGTGCAGTCATTCTCAACCTTTGGCCTCTGCTCAAAGTTTATGGGGCCCCTTGACTGTGAAGCAATCAAGTTTAGTTGTTTTTTTCCCAAATTCTCTCCTACCAACCACATAAAAAACATTTTCTGATTTCATTCTGTGCCCCCCCCACCTCAAATGCACTGTGGCCCTCAGGAGAGCCGTATGACTTCTGTTGAGAATGGCTGATCTAGTCTGTCTCATCTAGTTCTTAACTTGTGCAATGGGGGCATCGTGGACAGAATGCAAGTAATGAGGCCTGGATAGATGGGGGTCAGGATTGCCTTGTGTAAATGACTACAAGAAGGTAGAGAAGGGTTGGTGTTCAGATGCAGCCAACTATCCCATGCAGTAATGTGGGCTACTTCTTTCACCGTCCTCCACTGAAAAGGCTCCATCTCATCAGATATCTGTGGACAAATTGTACTGCTGTGCTGAGGAATACACAGGTGGGTACAGTGAAGCATGAGTGGGATTGTCCATGACCAAACTTAGTGGAATCTAGTCAGAACAGCAACCCCAACTGTCCTCTCATTTCATTCCTGGGGAGACTGATGCCCATTACAGCTTTTGTATCTATTACATGCCTGACAGATTTATGCCTAGCTAATCGAGAACCCTGCAGAGCTCTGCAATGGACTGCTTGATTGATCCTGAAGCGTTAAAGACAATTCTGGTCTCCAATGTTTGTCAAAGGGAAAAAAAACAATCCAACTCCTCAGTACTTGACTGTTCTCAGTCACTTCAGAGTAGCTGCCTGACTTTTGTAAAGATTTTGTTGCCGACATATTGGATATATTCAAAAAAGCAGGCAAACTGTAATTAAAGTAGTTGTTAATGACCAAATAACATTCTTCTGACTGGTTTAGCATCGCCCATTCTGAAACCCACCTCCTCTCTTGTGCTGAAATATCCTATACAGACACAGGACACAAAGAGCATTCAGCCCAGCCTGTCTTGAGAATTTTGAAAAGCCAAACAGACCTCTTACTTTTTACGCAAAGTTCTTTCTTCCTGTACTCCCTCAAGACACAAAATCCTATTTACATGTTCAACAACTAAAGAAAAATCCCTGGTATCCAGAATTCAAGCAACCGGCAAAAGTATCAAGTTATTTAAAAATTTAAATAAATAAGAATAAAATAAAAAGTAAAAAATACACAAGCTTAAAATTGTAATTGTGAGATGGGAGCAAATATTCAGCCGGCGGAGGGTCTTGGTTGTGGTTTGCTCATAGCAGCTATTTAAATAAAGTTGTGTGAAACAGCAATGGCGTCACCCAGGATGAAGAGCTGGTTGATACTGATCGCCATTTGGGTGACTCTCTTAAAGTCACCCTATCCCTGCTTAGTAAGTCTTTATTAACATATGTTTTTAATTTTTTTTAAATTTAGACATATAGCACTGTAACAGTCCAATTCAGCCCTATGAGTTCATGCCGCCATAGGTGCTGGATACCAGGGGTTTTACTGTACACAAATTAACATATTTATCACACCGTTCAGCCTTTCCTCCCACCCATAAACTGAATGCACAATATATGAACTGCAGCAGCCATTTGGCTCTGACATACAGAAGGACCAGGTGATCATGGGAAAGCCACTAGCGGATTGAAAGGCCAGGCCTATCTGGAATAAAACAGAGCAAAGAAAACCCCCAAAACTGTCTGTTGTGGGAGGCCTGAAGGACAGGCTCTGTGAGAGCCCATGAAATTAGCCTGAAGTAAACTTGCACTTTTTGGAATTTTCCTGCATTTAGATGATTTTATTGGAGTTAGTCTTCTTGTTCCATTTTAAATTTAAATTTAAACATAAAGCACAGTACCAGGTCATTTCAGCCCACGCATCCATGCCACCCAATTAACCTACATCCCCAGTACTTTTCAAAAAGTGGGAGGAAGCCGGAACCCCCCCCCCCACCCCGAGCACACAGACATAGGGAGAGCATGCAAACTCCTTACAGACAGCATGGGATTCGAACCCAGGTCTCGATCACTGGCACTGTAACAATGTTGCGCTAACTGCTACACTGTCCTCCTTTCTATAGTTACCAATTCTTTGAAACCTCATGAAATTGACAAACGAAAGCAGAACAATCCATGCAGCAGAAGTTATTGAAAATACAGCACTCACGAAGATCAGGGCTTTCACAGATTTCCGCAATCTGAGGTACTTAACCCGGTACTTTTCGTTCAGGGCTTTCTTCAGAATTTTCTTGAGTTTAGGCTTGGAGTCCTGGAACATGGAGGGGGAGGGAAAGTCGGAGAGATGGTCCATTAATGGTGGGCGAGGAAACTCAGTCGGGTGTGTCACAGGCACAAGGAAAGGCTGTGCCGTGTAGGTCTGCAGAAGCTGATGATGATCTTTCTCCATCTGGAAGACAAAGTAAAACCGGATTACACTGAGAGTAGCAGACAATTATGTTCCTGTAGCACCTCAGTGTGTGGCGTGGAGCAAGTCGAGCTGATTTGTAGAGTGGTATGATTGACAGCTTCAAGCAGTGAAACTGAAATAAACTACCTTCAACAGCAATGTGCCCAGTCACGTGATGGAGTAGTGGCCGGTAGGAGAATATCAGCTCTCTCCAGAAAAGAAGGAAAAAAATGAAGAAAAAGCAAAGTCCCAGACACACAAATCACAACAAATAAAAAATAAAGGTATGGAGAAAATGGCACCTAAGAGAGAAAAGCCAAAAACAATGGGAAGAAAAGAAGAAAGAAAGACGCCGGAAGAGAAAGGTGAATGCCTTACCTGCACGAAAAAGCAGGGAACCACCGTGGAAAGAGGAGCCCACTCCCCAAGTTTAGTGGAGACCCCGCAGGGTCACGACCCACTAACTGCAGAACTGCAAAAATGGCTCACGGAGCCAAACAGGGGTGCGCAACTGCACATGACAAGGACAACACCGATGGGAGGGGGGACCAGTTGTGGAGTGAAACAATATAAAGATAGTGGGCCTTAAGGAAGATGAAGAAATCAAAGATATGAAAGAATTTATAAAAGAATGGATCCCAAAAGTCCTGGGAATGCCAGAAATGCAGGAAGAAATGGAAATAGAAAGAGCACAAAGAACATTAGCCCCAAAACCACAGTCACAACAAAAACCAAGATCCGTTTTAGTAAAATTCCTGAGATACACGACAAGAGAAAATATATTGGAGAAAGCAAGGAATAAAATGAAAGAAGACAAAAAACCACTGGAATACAAAGGTCTAAAATTTTTTTTCTACCCAGACATAAGTTTTGAGCTCCTGAAGAAGAAGGAGTTTAACGCAACAAAATCAATCCTATGGAAGAAAGGCTATAAATTTATGTTAAGATATCCAGCGGTGCTTAAAATAGTTATCCCGGGTCAGCAAAGCAGACTGTTCTCGGATCCAGAGAAAGCATGAGAATTTGCAGAATGCCTGCAAGACAGAAAGAGAGATGAAGAGATGTAACAAGAACAAAGAACAATGACAAACTAGAGAAGTAAAAATAATGTATAAGTAAGAACTAAAGGAGGGAAGAAAAGGGAAGTAAGGGAGAAGGGTGGAAAAAAGAGGAGGGGTTTAAAAAAATTAATAATAAATCAATAAAACACAAGAAGAAATGAGGGGGAGCTTTGTTGTAATGTGAAGATAAAAGTCTTTTCTAGAGGGGGTTGGGTGAGAGAGAATAACAGTCACTGAGAAATCAGTTGACACTTGCGAACGGGTTCGCAGTCCAAATGGAGAGGGGAGTTGTGGTTGCCCAGCAAGGAACAAGGGGCGAATCAGAGAGGGGGGGGGGACACATGGGGTTAAGGGAATTTTAGATGTGGGAATGGTTGAAATATTTTATGCTTTAGAAGTGTGTTCAAAAAAAGAAAACTGAGAAATGGAAATGGGGAAAAGGGGAAAGGTGGTGGTGAGGAAGTGGAAATGAGATGTAAACAAAGTATGAAATGGCCATGTTGAACTATATGACTATAAATATTAACAGAATGCATAACCAAATCAAAAGGAAGAGGCTATTAAATTTACTGAAAACAGAAAAAATTGATATAGCATTCATGCAGGAAACACATCTAACTGAAGTGGAACACAAGAAATTAAGGAGAGACTGGGTAGCACATGTAATGGCAGCATCATATAACTCAAAACCAGAGGTGTAGCTATATTAATCAATAAAAATAGAGGAGGAAATAATAGATCCAGCAGGGAGGCATGTAAATGATAAGATATATTCAGAATGTTGGAATTTGCTCAATATATATGCAAATATATGAAGAGGATCAAAAATCTATGCAAGTTATCTTTTTGAAGATTGCAGATACGCAGGGGATTATACTGATAGGAATGGAATTAAACCTTAATTTGGATTCAAAGATGGATAAAAGTGGAAAAAGACTAGCAGAAAGAACAAAGTAGCCAAATTTATGGTTAAATCAATGCAGGAAATGCAACTTCTGGATATATGGAGGAGACAACACCCAAAGGAGAAGGAATACTCATATTATTCAAGTAGACATAAAACATACTCAAGGATTGACCTGTTCCTGTTGCAGGCCAATATCCAAGGGAGAGTTAGGAAAACTGAATATAAAGCTAGATTGTTATCGGATCACTCATCCCTGTTATTAGCAATAGAGCTGGAAGACATCTCACCAAGAACGTTTAGATGGAGATTAAACTCCATGCTACTTAAAAAACAGGATTTTAGAGAATTAATTAAGCGCCAAATTAAAATGTAATTTGAAATAAATACAGAATCAGTGAAAGATCAATTTATATTATGGGATGCAAAGAAAGCCTTCATCAGAGGGCAGATAATAAGTTATGTATCTAAGATGAAGAAGGACTACAATTGGGAAATAGAACAGCTGGAAAGGGAAATAGTAAGTACAGAAAAAGAACTAGCAACAAGGGAAGATACAACAAAGAAAAGAGAATTAGCGGACAAAAATATAAAATACGAAACACTACAAATGTACAAGGTGAAGAACATATAACCATATAACCATTTACAGCACAGAACAGGCAAATTCGGCCCTACTAGTCCATGCCGTAACAAATCCCCACCCTCCTAGTCCCACTGACCAGCACCCGGTCCATACCCCTCCAGTCCTCTCCTCTCCATGTAACGATCCAGTCTATCCTTAAATGTAACCAATGATCCCGCCTCAACCACGTCTGCCGGAAGCTCATTCCACATCCCTACCACCCTTTGCATAAAGAAATTTCCCCTCATGTTCCCCTTATAATTTTCCCCCTTCAATCTTAAACCATGCCCTCTAGTTTGAATCTCCCCCACTCTTAATTGAAAAAGCCTATCCACATTTACTCTGGCTGTCCCTTTTAAAATCTTAATCACCTCTATCAAGTCCCCCCCTCAATCTTCTACACTCCAGAGAAAAAAGCCCTAGTCTGCACAACCTTTCCCTGTAACTCAAAACTTGAAATCCTGTCAACATTCACGTGAAGACAAAGCAGAAGTATTATGAGCTAGGAGAAAAAACACACAAAATACTAGTTTGGCAGCTTAAAACAGAACAAACTAAAAGAACAGTATTGGCATCAAGGAAAAAGGACAAACAAATTACATATAAACCACAGAGATCAATGAAAACTTGGAGGATTTCTTCGAGCAATTATACTGAACTGAGAATGAAGGGAAAGAAAAAATAGATGAGTTTCTAGCTAAAATTGAACTACCGAAATTGCAAGAGGAAGAGCAAAACAAATTCATAAAACCATTTGAAATAGAGGAAATACAGGATATATTAAAAAAGCTACCGAACAATAAAACACCTGGAGAGGACAGACTCCCAATAGGCTTCTATAAAACATTTAAAGATTTATTAATTCCTCCTCTCCTGGAAGTAATGAACCAGATTGAAGAAACACAAAACATGCCAGATTCATGTAAAACAGCAATAATTACAGTAATACTAAAGATGGGGAAAGATCCACTAACACCAGCATCTTATAGACCAATATCTCTACTTAATTCAGATTATAAGATAATAACAAAACTATTAGCAAATAGATTGGACGACTGTGTACTAAAAATAGTAAAACTGGATCAAACTGGATTTATTAAGAAAAGATGAACAATGAACAATATCTGTAAGTTCATTAACTTAATCCATGCAGTACAAGGAAATAAGACGCCAACAGTGGTGGTTGCTTTAGATGCAGAGAAAGCCTTTGACAGGGTAGAATAGAATTATTTATTCAAAGTACTGCAGAGGTTCAACCTACCAGAGAAATATATTAATTGGATTAAAGCATTAGATAAGGGACCATTGGCAAATGGATATATATCGAACCAATTTAAATTAAGCAGGTCAACTATGCAGGGATGTCCACTATCTCCCTCACTGTTCGCTTTAGCAATAGAACCCTTGGCAGAACTGATAAGAACAGAAAATAAAATAAAAAGGATAAAAATAAAAGGGAAGGAATATAAAATCAGTTTATTTGCAGATGACATCATAGTATACTTAATAGAACCAGAATTATCAATAAAAGAATTACATAAGAAATTGAAGGAATATGGAGAAATATCGGGGTACAAGGTCAACGCAAATAAAAGTGAAGCTTTGCCAATAAATAATTCGGATTTCACAAAGTTTAAGAAAGAATCACCATTTAAATGCCAAACACAAGCAATCCGATACCTAGGTATTAGACTAGATAATAATCTAGGCCATCTATACAAATTAAGTTATCAGCCATTAATGAAGAAATTACAATGGCAGAACATTGGAAAGAATTACCACTAACACTGATAGGAAGGGTAAATTGCATTAAAATTAATACCTTCCCAAGGATACAATACCTATTTCAAACGTTACCAATTCCCTTAACAGAGAAAGTCTTCAATGAGCGAAAGAAAATAATAAGGAAATTCTTATGGAAAGGAGGGAAACCAAGGATAGCGTTAGATAAATTAACAGAATGGTACAAACAAAGGGGCTTACAGCTACCAAACTTTAAAAATTATCATATTAGCACAATTAAGATACCTATCAGATTTTTATCAAACAAGGGAAAAAACAGATTGGACCAGGTTAGAGCTGGGAGAAGGTACCAGAACATATACTTTATAAGTGGGATGAAAAACTGATGCAACATGGAAGTTCACCAGTATTGCACCATCTGCTCAACATATGGAAGAGAATTCACGTAGAAAGGAAAAAAACAAATTACCAAAATTATTACTGACGCAAAATCAACTAATCCCTTTCACAATAGATAACCTTTCCTTTAGAGAATTGGAGAGAAAATAATAGAAAATTGTTTTTTGGGAAATAATTTATTATCTTTTATTTTTCCTCACTGACAGTACACGTACAAGGGAGGGACTGGACGGAACATTCCATCCTTTCTCTCTCACACTCTTACATTCAATGGAGGGAAGCAGGTCTGTGAGACTAAGATAGTGAACAATGCAGATTTGTTCTTTTTAAATTGAGTACATTTAAATGCTGAACCACAGAAAGCCACAGAAAGAAGCGGGACAGAAACAGGCCCTTCAGCCACTCAGCCCATGCCAATCTCGAGTGTCCACTTCACATTAATCTACCCAAGCTATTTTATCTTCCCTGGACTCCCATCAATGCCCTTCATATTCCACCACTCACCTCCAAGCTAGGGGCAATCTACAACAGCCAATTCACTTACTGATCCACACATCTTTCAGACCAAGTAGGAAATGGAAGCACCTGGGTGAAACTTACATCATAGGGAGACCAGGGACCAGGATTTCTTCATGGCTTCACCAGAGCCAGAAGAGGTGTTAGCAGCTGTGTACGGGGTGCCTTCTGCTTCGTCCCACATGACAGAATCACGCCACAGAAGATAAAAGGGGCTTTCCATGAGTCAACTCTGGACGGGGCAATCATGCATATACCACCCCCCCCCCCACTACAAATTGCAGGAATTGCATGGTCCTGAAGTCAGTTCACATGGGGCCAAATCTGGATTCTGGCAAGTCGGTCTTCCTTCACCAAACAAGGATGGGTGACCACCTTACTTTGGTCACTGATCTCAGATGTGAACAGTGCCCTCAATTGCAAAACCACAGCATGTTTAAAACAGTGAAACGTTACCATTTCCTCTCTCCATTGATGCAGATTAATTGCATTTAAGGAAATTAAGTAAGGAAATCATTCACCATTGCCCCCAAGAGAGGAGGACGGGACAGCAAATAATCCATAGCAATGAAAATAAAACCGGGGCACAGACTTACCTGCAGAGCAAACACCCCATTTTTATTCTCCAGCCTCTTGAATCGTCTACTCCCTTTCTGAGTCTGCAATAGAGTAGCAGAGAAGAGATGGTCACATTTAGAAGATGCCACTGACGGCCATCCAAAACAGGTGCACAATATTACATTATAGACCCACGTTCAGCACATCTGCCCCTACCCTTCCCAACCCAAATCAGGGACTTTCAAATCCTTTCTACTAATTGCTACCTACACCTTGGATCAAGAAGGCAGCCAAGAATCAAAACATCAAAGTTTGTTTTCCAAGCAGTCCAGCTAGATACCTCAGCCATAGTACAGTAAGTAAGAACCAGTACAGAAGTGAAGCTATAGAGAGAGATTAGTTAATCCAAGGGAAAGGCAAAATAATTTTACTGTTCATTCAGGAGTCTGACAACAGCAGCGAAGAAACTGTCCTTGAATCTGGTGGTGCGTGACCGCACACTCATGAATCTTCTTCCAGATGAGAGGAAGGTAAAGAGAGAATGGCTGGGCTGAGCAGAGTCTTATAATATGTTGGCTGCTTTTTGCAAGGCAGCAGGAAAGAGAGAGAGAGAGGGAGAGAGAGAGAGGCAGGAGAGCTCAAAAGATGCAGGTGACATGCAAAATCACCACAGAGAACTGAGGAAGTCAAGTCGCTGGTGCACTTTTTTTTAGCCAATGCAACAACTTGGGTGAACCACGACAGGTCACTGGAGATGTTTACCCTCAGACACAACCTTCACCTCATCTCATCACTGTTGATCAGACATGGTAGAGAGCTCTTCCTCTCTTCCAGAAATCTATGCCCAGCTCCTGGGTCTGGAAGGCATTAAGGGAGATGTTGTTGCCCTAGCGCCAAGCCACTACTCTCTCTCTATCTCCCTTCTATTCTCTGACTTGTCGATATTAGAGCTGTGACAGTCGGGGTCATCTGCAACTGATGGAGTTGGAGTGGAGCGTAGTCACAGACCCGTGAGTGTAGAAGGAGGGTTCAGTACACAGCCTTTCAGGGCCGTAGTTTTGAGCGTGATCGTGGAAGAGGTTTTGTCACCAATCCTCATTGAATGCAATCTCCATCAGCACAGGAGAACTGCAGAGTTGCGTACCCCCTGCTTCACTCACTGTGTGGCTCGGTACATCATTCACAAATTTGCTGACGATACCACGGTAGTGGGCTGTATAAAAAGGGGCAATGAGTCAACATGCAGGAGGGAGAGTGAAAACTTGGCTGAATGGTGCACTAACACCAACCTCACCAAAACCAAGGAGCCCTGATTGTTGAGTAGGAAGGGAAAACCAGAGGTGTACGATCCAGTAATCGTTGGGGGATCAGACATGGAGAGAGTGAGCAAATTTAAATTCCTGGGAGTCGCCATCTCGGAGGATCTTTCCTGGACCCAACATGCTAATGTCATCATGAAGAAAGCACGTCAGCGCCTCTACTTCTTCAGACATTTGTGGAGATTAGGTATGACATCAGAAACCCTGGCAAGTCTCTACAGAGGTGTGGTGGAAAATGTGATGACCAGCTGCATCATGACAATAGACAATAGGTGCTGGAGTAGGCCATTCAGCCCATTGAGCCAGCACTGCTATTCATTTAGATCATGGCTGACCTTCCACTATCAGTACCCTGTCCATGCCTTCTCCCCATACCCTTGATTCCTCTGTCCACAAAAACTTTATCTAATTCCCTCTTGAACTTATCCAGAGAACCCTCTGTGGCAAAGCATTCCACAGACCAACAACTCTCTATGTAAAAAAAAAATAAATTCTCATCTCTGTCCTAAAGGGCCTTCCCCATATTCTTAAACTATGGCCACTAGTCCCCAACATCGGGAACATGTAATCAGTTTCTATCATGTCCAATCCCTTAATAATCTTATATACCTCATCATATCTCCCCCATCCTTCTAAATTCCAACGCATACAACCCCAGTTTATCCAACTGTTCAGCATACATCAATCCCACCATCCCCACAACTAACCTTGTGAATCTACGCTGCCCTCCCTCAATAGCGAGAACATCCTTCCTCAAATTAGGAGGCCAGAACTGGACACAGTACTCCAGGTGTGGTCTCACCAGGGCCCTGTACAACTGCAGAGGGACATCTCTACTTCTAAACTCTATTCTCCTTTTTATGAAGGCCAACATGCCATTTGCCTTTCTCGCAGCTTGTTGAACCTGCATACTAGCTTTTAGTGACTGATGTACAAGTATACCTAGATCACATTGCACTTCCCCACTCCCTAACTTGATTCCATTTAAAAAATAATCTGCCTTCCTGTTCCTGCCATCAAAATTTATCCACATTAAACTGCATCTTCCATGCATCCGCCCACTCACCTAGCATGTCCAAGTCCTGCATTTTCCTAACATCCTCCCCACACTTCACACTGTCACCCAGTTTCGTGTCATCTGCAAATTTGCTAATGTTATTTATAATCCCCTTATCTAAATCATTAATATATATGATAAACAACTGAGGACCCAGCAACGAGCCCTGCGGGACTCCACTTGACACATCCTGCCATCCCGAAAGTGACCCGTTAACCCCAACACTGTTTTCATGTTTGACAACCAATTTTCTATCCATGTCAGCACCCTATCCCTCAATACCATGCTCTCTGATTTTGCCTACTAATCTCCTATGCGGGACCTTATGAAAAGCCTTCCGAGTACACCTCATCTACTGGCTCTCTCATGTCCACCATCCTCATCACATCCTCAAAAAAATTTCAGATTAGTCAAGCATGATTTTCCCTTCAGAAATCCATTCATACTTGTAATGATACTATTATTTCTGTCTATTTCTTCTTTTATAATAGATTCTAATAACTTCCCCACTACTGACGTCAGGCTAACCAGTCTGCAATTGCCCATTTTCTTCCTCCATCCCTTCTTGAAAAGAACCAAACCACAGTCCCCTCTCCTGAATCTAAAGAACATTGGAAAATGTCGGCCAATGGTCTGGTATGGGGACACCAATGCCCCTGAGCGCAAACCCCACCAAAAGATAGTGGTCACATTACAGGCAACACACTCCCCACCATCTATAGAGAAAATCTATATGGGATGCTGCTATTGGAGAGCAACAGCAATCATCAAGGACCCCCACCACCCCAGACACACTCTGTTCTCGCTGCTGCCATCAGGAAACAGGTCTCGGTGTCACATGACTCGCACCACCAGGTTCAGGAACAGCTGTTACCCCTCCACCACCAGACTCCTCAACAAAAGACAATCAGAGACTCATTTAAAGGCTCTTACTTTGCACAATATTTATTACTGAATATTTTGTTTTGTATTGTACAGTTTGTTTACATTTCACTCTATCTCTTTCTTGAGTACAGTAGAAATTCTGCCTAGCTTGCTGGAAAAAGCTACTCAGGGTTATATGCAATGTCATGTCAGTAAATTTGAACGACTTGACTTGATTGTGGTGAGCAGGACAGGAAATCATGGATCTAGGGAGGGTATCCAGGCCACGGTCACAGGGTCTGGGGATGAGTTTGTTCAGCACTATTATGTTGAAGGCAGAGTTACAGCCAATTATGTGGCTGTCCTTGTTGTCCAGATTTTTCAGGTCTAAGTGTAGGGCCAGGGAGATGGCATCTGCCGTGGACCTGTTCCAGTGATAGGTGAACTAGAGTGGGTCGAGAGTGGCTGGGAGCCTGGAGTTCACGTGAGCCATGGCCGACCTCGTGAAGCCCTTTATGATGGTGGATATCGGAGCCACCAGCCGAGAGTCATTTAAGTCTGAAACCACGATCTTCTTCAGCAACATGATGACAGTGGCCTTCTTGAAGCAGGTCAGTACTTCAGCCTGTAGCAGAGAGGTGGACGATGTCCGTGAATAATCCCACCAGGTGGACACATCCAGGGGGTTCTCTCTGGGCCAGTCACATTCCATATGTTCACGATCCGGAAGACAATTCTGATATCTGCAGCAGTGTCCGTGGATGCGTGTGTGTCTGTGGTTGAAGTGGAGCATGCCACTGGCCTTCTGCTCGAAACAAGTGGAGATGCACTGAGCTTGTCCAGGAGGGTCACTCTACTGTTGGCTACTCTGCTCAGTTTCACTTTATAGCCTGCGATGCATTCTCCTCTGCCACGAGTGCCTGGTGTCTGAGGTTCTTGACTGCTTCAGTACTGCCTCAATGGTCTTGCCTCGGTCGTCCCTGGATTTCACTCGACTTGTACACCTTGCCTTCAGCAGTAGTGGGGGACACTTCAGCTTGCAGTCTTCTACATACTCGCTGATGAAGTCAGTGAGAACAGCAGGGATGGCTTTGCAGAGGGTGGTTGCTGAGTCCCTGAATATGAACTAGTCTACTGACTCAGAGCTGTCATATAGTGTGTCATCTGTTTCCTTACTCCAGTGATGAACAACTTTTGCCTCTGGAATCTGATTTACAAGGCCTTGGACAAGGTCCCGCTTGGTGGACTGGCCACGGGGATCAAGACAAAACAGCAAAACAGCTTGGCAATAAGGACGTTGATTACTGGGAGACACAAAAGGCTGAAGATGCTGGCGTTCTGAAACAGGAACTCAGTGAGTCAGGCTGCATTTGTAGAGACGGGATCACCAATATTGCAGTCCACAGTCTCTGCCCGACCCACGGAGTCTCTCCAGCTCGCTGTTGGTAATGGGAGAATTGGTGATGTTTACATTGCTGAATGTCAAGACGGGTGATCAGATGCTTTCTTTTGGATGATCACTGCCTGGCATTTTTGCACTGCTAATCATTTATGAGACAACATTTTTATTTGACGCTTTGTGAGAAAAATTTCCTCCTGAATTCTCCTTAAATTTGCAGGGAAAATGGTTGATCAATTATTCCATTTCCTCTCATTATCTGGAAGTATTTCATCTGATCACAAAATTGCGAGGTATCACTGCACTTCTGTAACTTTGTTCTGATACTCAACAATTGGTGCCTCAGTCCTGCCCAGTGTCAAGAGAAATCTCATAATTTCTCCAGCCCCAGGAGACCAGCAGCAACTGTATGGGCCTGACGTTATCTCACCATGGTCAGAGCACCAGCATTCATCAGGAAAATGAAGAACAACTCAAAGGCAAATTCAAATAGAAACAAATAGCAAGAAAACACTTACCTCTCTATAGAGAACAGCTTCCAGGCTGGATTTAGAGCTGTGAGGATGGAAAATACGACAGTCATAATAATGTAAGGCACTTCAACATTTAGACATACATACATTCAGCACAGTAACAGGCCCTTCTGGCCAATGAGCCTGTACCCCCAAATATCCCATTTAATCTACAACCACCAGACATTTTTTGAAGCGTGGGAGGAAGAGAGAGCACCCAGAGGAAACACATGCAGACACATAGGGAGAACGTACAAACTCCTTACAGACAATGCAGGGTTCAAGCCTGCGCTAACCGCTACACTAACTGTGCCTTGGTAAAGATGGTTACATTTTAGCAGGAAAATAGAAGTGATTTCCAACATTCCTCAAAACCGCTCTCCTGACCTTACCCCATAATCCTGATGCCCTTACCAATGAGAATTTAACTGAGCCTTAAATATACCCAAAAATCTATCCCATTGCTATCAGTGGCAAGAAGTTCTGATGATTCAAACCTCTGAAAGATACAGTCCTTCCTCACCTCAGCCTAAAGTAGATGTCCCCGTAAGCTCTTTTTCTGGATTACGCCATGATAGACCTCCTCTCTCTGGATTTATCCTGCCGAGTCCCAAGAACTGTGTATGGTCTAACAAGATTGTCCCTCATTCTTCTAAACTCCACCTGTTTAATTTTTCCAGGATGGTAGTTCACTGTAGTGAACTACATAATGCAATAATATCTTTCCTTAAATGTGGGGGAAGGGGCTAAATCTGTTTGCAATATTCTGGACATGGTATCATGACCGCTTTCCACAGCTTCAATAATAGCTATTTTAAATTCTCCAACTGCCTTTAAATAATGGTCAGCATTCCATTCCATTCCTTATTTCACCCCAAATCCCTGTACAATAGCTTGGTTTTTCTCCATTTAAATGTTATTTTATTCTTCCTTCTAAAGAACAATCCTTGGAGCGCAAGAGATCGAGAGAGGATCTACATAATCACAAGGTGAATAGTGACAGTCTGTCTTCTGGAGTAGGAGAATCTAAGACGATAGGGCATAACTATATACCAGGAGGGTACGTGGTTTGGCACAGACAAGCTGGGCCTGTCAGCCTGTTTCCGTACCGCAGGATTATCACCTCATAATATCTAGCATTTTATGGCATTTGCGAGCATTTTGCTCGTTCATCATTACCCTTCCATAAACTCCTTGTAACTCACATTCCCACATTTCTGTGCTATCAGCAAATCCAGCTCTCACGCATTCACTCCATTTGCTAAGTTGTTGTTAAACACTAAGCAGTTGCGGTATCAGCACCAATCCCCCAGAATCCTTCCTCCTTACTGGGATGTGTTCACAAACTCCTGCTTGCCCGTGGTGTTGTCCACTTTAGCCAACTCAACCTCCATTCACTTGTACAATCCTATATTTATGTTAAGCACAATTGTTTCCGATGCAAATGTCTCATACTCAAACAGAATACGCAATCCTATAATGCAATGATCTTTTACTTTCACAACATCTTTTACTCTGAAGTCATTTATTAAAGCTGATTCATTACACATTGCCAGATCTGAGACAGTTTGTTCATTGGTTGAATAAACTATGAAAAAATTCACCTTAAAGATTTCACTTAAAACCTTCTGATTCTACATGATCTCACACTATACCTATTTCATCTCTTATTAACAGTACTTCCCTGCACCTTTCTGCCCATCTTTCCTCAGCCATATAGTTAGTTTTATAGTGCAAAAAAGGCCCTTTGGCCCATCATCACAGAATTTGTCTACCAATGCAAGTCCCACTTGCCTACCTTTAGCCCATATCCCTCAAAACCTTTCCTATCCATGTACCTGACTAAATATCTTTTAAACCTTTTCCACTTCCTCTGACAACTTGTTCCATAAACCCATCATCTTTGTTGAAAAGGTGCCCCCTTAGGTTTTTTTTTAATTTTCCCCTCTCACTTTTGAATCTAGGCCTTCTAATTCCAGACTCCCCTACTCTGGGGAATATATTTGATCACAGTATCCGGACCTATGAAGATTGGTAGATGCCGGCCAAATAAATGTATTTGTCAGTTGCTTGAGATTGCATGATTGGCAAACTAGCCACTAGGGGACGCCAAATTTTAAACTTCTCATACTTTTTTATCTACAGGTATTTATTTTCTGCCGGCTGCTTTAATTCTTGATTTTGCTGTATTTTCATTATCTATGTCGTTCATGATTTTATATTCCTTTATAAGGTCCCACCACAGCCTTCTACTCTCCAGGAAGAAACATCACAGCCAATCAAGCCTCTCCTTATAACTCAGGTCCACCAGTCCCATTGCATTTGGAGACGAATCAACGGACACTTAACGACATGCAAAATTTGACCAAGTTTGTGCATTACAGCTGTACCCCACTTTATGAAACTACAGCGTACCTAGGAACCCTTTCTTAAGCCGAAATGGGGTAAAGCGAAGACCCATTCACTAATATCGGAGGCTATTTTCATAAAAGCGAAAACCCATTCATACCCTTTCGTAAAGCGAACACGGCTTTCTACCTTACAGCGAATTTTCGTAATTCGAGTACTCGTAAAGCAGGGTATCCCTGCATTACATTTTGTGACTTAGTACACGACGTAAAGGACTCGAGGATTTCCAGCATCCTTTCCAGCCTGGGTCTGCCTTTCCTATACCTGGATGGTTAGAAATACACCCAATATTTCAAGGGTGGTTACACCAACATTCTGCACAATTCGAACATGACATCCCATCTGTTGGACTCAGTGCCCTGATTTCCACCTGCCAAACCCCTCCCTGTCGCCACTTCCTTCAGTTATGAACCTGTACCCCTAAATCTCCCTGTTCTATTCACTGTGCAAATCTAGCCCTGGCCTCACCAACCAAACAGCAACACTTTGCACTTAAATTCCACCTGCCATTCCTTGACCCACTTTCCTACTTCATCCTACTGTATCCAATTGGCCAGCTAAACCTGCATCACATGCGATCCAGCCTACTGGACCAACCACCCTGCGGAACCTTGTCAAAGGGCTTACAGCCCCGCTCTCAATCTTCATCACCTCTTCCAAAAACTCTTATCAAATTCCTGTGAAACAATTCCCCATGCACAAAGCCACTCCGACTTTCCTTCATCAAGTTGTTGCCTTTCCAAACGCACGCAGATCCTCTCAGAATCCCCTTTCCCTATCTTATCCTTGACTGGTTTGTCCTTGCAGCCTTTCTTAAAATATAGGCACATTTACCATCCTCCAATCTTGCAGCACCTTACCCATGGCTAATGATAATACAAGTACTCTTGCCAGACTGCAATTTCTGCACTAGCTTCCCACAACAATGCCCAACAATATATGGCCAAATCCTAGGGATTCATCCACCTTTAGGCGTTTTAAGACCTCTGGAATGTTGGCTCACTATTTACTTCCCTGAATTTCTTAGCACCTCAGTCGAAAACCATTCATCAATAAAGCTAAATATATCAGTACATGAAGTTCACAGTTTACATCCCTTTATAACTATGTCCCCATAATTATTGAACAATATTTTTACCTGTGTGCTATTAATGTGTGTCTAGACTTGCCCTTCTTCCACTTTAATCTCCTTAGAATGTTTTTGTTACTCGACTATACCCTCTGCCTCAAACAAGACGTTGGAGGCACTCAGTGGGTCAGGCTGCATCCATCTGTGGTTCTTGTGTTGCTTCAGCCCTGCTTCCTTGGTTCTTGCCCTCAATTTACCAAAGTTTTGCTTTTGCATTCTACTGTTTTTATTTTACTTCATTTCTCAAGTCATCTGATTACACAGGGACAACCTGACAAAACAGCTTTCTCCAATCCTCGGTGCAAAACACGAGGTTTGTCTTTGTCTCTTCTTCCCTCATCGCCTGCTTACATTCCCGACCCCTCCATTCGTGCTTAATCCCTTCACCACATTGCCAGCAACTACAAGGAAACACCAGAGCTGTAGATGCTTGCATCTTGAAGCCACAGCAGGTCAGGCAGCATCCATGGAGGGAAAAGGACAATCAATGCTTCGGGTCGGAACCCTTCTGAGTTAAGGAATATGAAGGGGAAGATAACGAGTGTAATGGCTGAGTGTAGGGAAGGGCTTGGAGGGGCTGAGAAATTTGAACAGCTTCTAGGGTATTCTCATCTAGAGTGTATTTTAGGGAGAGACAAGCTGTATATAGAGCTGCATTACGGTGGTGTCTTCCCATAGCAAGGCACTGATCACTCAGATAAACCAGAAACTGAAGAGGTGGCTCCAGTGGAGTGATAGCACTCAATCATCCACCCAAACTACAACCCGAGGGAGCTGTCGGTAAACTCAGACAGTCCCCGTGATGTGTGATGGTGATAGCACTACTTCCCCAAGCAAATTTGTGCTCATTCACAGCAGCAGTGACATAGAAAACCTACAGCACAATACAGGCCCTTCAGCCCATAAAGTTGTGACGGACTATTCCCAACTGTAGAAATTACTAGCCCATTATTTTTCTAAGCTTCACGTACCTATCCAAAAGTTCATTAAAGGTCCCTAACATATCCACCTCTACTACCGGCAGCCCATTCCACGTACCCACCACTCTCTGTGTAAAACACTTACCCCTGACATCTCCTCTGTACCTACTCTCCAGCACCTTAAAACAGTGTCCTCTCGTAGCCTCCGTTTCAGCCCTGGGGAAAAATCCTTTAGACTACATGATCAATGCCTCTCTTAAACACCTCCCTCAGGTCACCTCTCATTCTCTGCTGCTCCAAGGAGAAAAGGCCGAGCTCATTCAACTTGCTTTCATAAACCATGCTCCGTAAACCAGGCAACAACTTTGTAAATCTCTTCTACACCGTTTCTATGGCCTCCACATCCTTCTGGTAGTGAGGCAACCAGAACTGTGTACAGTACTCCTAGTGGGGTCTGACCAGGGTCCTATAGAGCTGCAACATTACCTCCCGGCTCCTAAATTCAATTCCACAATTAATGAAGGCCAATACATCGTTGCCTTCTTAACCACGGAATCAACCTGCACAGCTGCTTTGAAAATCCGAAACTCAAACTCCAAAATCTCTTTGATCCTCCACACGGCCAATAATCTTACCATTAATATATTTTATCATCATATATGACCTATCAAAATTAACCACTTCACATTTATCTGGGTTGAACTCCATCTGCCACTTCTCAGCCCAGTTTGGCATCCTATCAATGTTCCACTGTAACCTCTGACAGCCCACCACACTATCACCACACCCCTTTCCTTTGGAAGTCTCCTTTGACAATATTCTGCCCATCTCCAATGGCCCTTGCTGAATATCTTTGCAAAATGACAAGAGTGGGATCTTGCAATCGGTGTGAAGGTACATCACCAACAGAACTGTGGATGCCAGCAGCTCCCTGGAACTTTGACAATCTCCCATTCTCTCTGCTTGAAAGCCAGACTGATGCTAATCCATGATCCGAATCAGACCTTGATGAAGGGCTCAAGCCCAAAGTGTTGGTTATGTATCTTTATCTTTGCAATATTAAGTACACTGTTTGACCTGCTGAGTTTCTCCAGCATTGTGCTTTCACTCTAATCTACTATCTACCACATCACCTGCATTCCCACTAACATCTCAACATAAGGAAGAAAATTGGCTGATTTTCTCATCATTAGCCCAGCAGACATAGCTCTGCTCAATGTCCAGCTTCACTGTGACTACCAATCGGCTCTAAGTCCTTCAACAGTTTTCTGCCCCGCATCCACCGGAGATGTGGCTGCTGGCTGCTCCAACACAGAAATAATCTCACTTTGACTGTACCAGGCCTCGGTCCAGTATCCGCTGTTTGATTTCCTTGATGTGCAGCGGTCTCCCAACTTCCTCCAGAACGATCTGTGGCAAAATATTTCAACACTTTTCAGCAGTGGCAAAATTCATAAATAAGAAAACAGTAAAAAATGACAGATAAATCTTCAGGAAGGTGCATTCCCAGTAAACAGAAAAAAATTGTAAACACTGGAGTCTTGAGGAGATGACGAGAAGCTCGAAGCACTCAGTGGGTCAGGCGGTATCCACGGAGAGCACATTGAACATTTCAGGTTGGGACCCTTTATTCAGGCTAAAATGGGAAGGGGAGAAAGCAAGCATGGGACAGGCAGGGAGGGGCTGAGATTTCAGGATCCTGGACAGAAGGTGGGAGAGGTAGATCAGGGAGGAGTGGTGTTCTGCAGGGATGCCTGCTCTGTGATCTTTAGAAATGACTTGGGCTCATAAAGGGGTAGGTGAGTAAGTTTGCAGATGACAAAAAGGTCGGGAGTGCTGTGGACATATATATAAGGTTTTCATAGGTTCCAACAGATCTGGACAGGATGCAGAGTTGGGCAAAGTGGCAGATGGAATTCAATCCAGAAAAAGTGTGAAGTGAAGCACTTTGAAAGACTGAACCTGAAGGCCGAGAACATGGTTAATTGCAGGATTCTTAGCAGTGTGGCAGAACAGAGGGATCCTACAGGGTAGCCACGCAAATTGACAGGGTAGTTACGAAGGCATATGGTATGCTGCCCTTCCTTTGTCGAGAAATTGAGTTCAAGAGCAGAGAGGCAATGTTGTAGCTCCGTAAAACTCTGGATTGGTTCAGTTCTGGTCGCCTCATGGCAAGGATAGGAAAGCTTTAGAAAAGTTCCAGAGGAGATTCATCGAGACATAACCTGGATTAGAGAGCATGTGTTATGAGGAAAGGTTGAGCAAGCAAGGGCATTGAAAAGACTCTGAGACTGGCACATTTTTTTTTAATTTTTATTTTTCACACTATGAACCATAATGACCAAAATACACACAAATATTTCCCTCTTGAATATACACTGTCATTTTCTCCCCTTCCTCCCCCCCCTCACTCACTCAACATTCAACATATATGATACATTAAACCCATTAAACAATGTTGTCACATAATGAAAATAAACAAGAAACTTGTGTCATCTACTTTTACAAACTGGGTCAGTTCATTTCGTCTTCTTCTCCTTCTGTCATTTTAGGCGGTGGAGGTCCACGGTAGGACTTCTCTGTTGAGTTCCATGTAAGGTTCCCAAATTTGTTCGAATACTGTGATGTTATTTCTTAAATTATACGTTATTTTTTCCAGTGGAATACATTTATTCATTTCTATGTACCATTCCAGTATTCTCAGGCTATCTTCTAATTTCCAGGTTGACATAATACATCTTTTTGCTACAGCTAAGGCTATCATAATAAATCTTTTTTGTGCTCCATCCAAATCGAGTCCAAGTTCTTTACTTCTTATATTACTTAGAAGAAAGATCTCTGGATTTTTTGGTATGTTGTTTTTTGTGATTTTATTTAATACCTGATTTAGATCTTCCCAAAAATTTTAAATTTTCTCACATGTCCAAATTGCATGTACTGTTGTTCCCGTTTCCTTCTTACAGCGAAAACATCTGTCTGATACTGTTGGGTCCCATTTATTTAACTTTTGGGGCGTGGTGTATAGCCTGTGCAACAATTATATTGTATCATGCGTAACCTCGTGTTTATTGTATTTCTCATAGTTCCGGAGCATAGCTTTTCCCATGTTTCATTCTTTATCTTTATCTTGTTCCCATTTTTGTTTGGGTTTACAGCTTGTTTCCTTGTTCTCTTTCTCTTGCAGTTTGATGTACATGTTTGTTATAAATCTTTTAATTATCATTGTGTCTGTAATCACATATTCAAAATTGCTTCCTTCTGGTAACCTCAGTCTGCTTCCAAATTTAGCCCTCAAGTAGTTTTTCAGTTGGTGGATATTTATATTTGTCCTTCATTTGTTCAAAACATAATAATTTATTTCCCGAAAAACAATTTTCTATTCTTTTGATCCCTTTTCTTTCTCATTCTCTAAAGGAAAGGTTATCTATTGTGAAAGGGATTAATTTTGGTAGTTGATAATTTGTTTTATTCCTTTATACGTGAATCTTCTTCCAAATGTTGAGCAGATGGTGCAGTACTGGTGAATTCCTACGTTGCACCAACTTTTCATCCCATTTATATAGTATATGTTCAGGTACTTCCTCCCCTATTTTATCTAGCTCTAATCTGGTCCAATTTGGTTTTTCCCTTGTTTGATAAAAATCTGACAGGTAACTTAATTGTGCTGCTCTATAATAATTTGTAAAGTTTGGTAGCTGTAAGCCCCCTTGTTTGTACCATTCTGTTAATTTATCTAGCGCTATCCTCAGTTTCCCCCCTTTCCATAAAAATTTCCTTATTATTTTCTTTAGCTCCTTGAAGAATTTCTCTGTTAGGTGAATTGGTAATGATTGAATTAGGTATTGTATCCTTGGGAAGATATTCATTTTAATACAATTTACCCTTCCTATCAGTGTTAGTGGTAAGTCTTTCCAATGCTCTAAGTCGTCTTGTAATTTCTTCATTAATGGCTTATAATTTAGTTTGTATAGATGGCCGAGATTATTATCGAGTTGTATACCTAGGTATCGAATTGCTTGTGTTTGCCATCTAAATGGTGATTCTTTCTTAAACTTTGTGAAATCTGCATTATTCATTGGCATTGCTTAAATTTTATTTGCGTTGATCTTGTACCCTGATACTTATCCATATTCCTTTAATTTCTTATGTAATTCTTTTATTGATATTTCTGGTTCTGTTAAGTATACTATGATGTCATCTGCAAATAGACTGATTTTATATTCCTTCTCTTTTATTTTTATCCCTCTTATCTTATTTTCTGTTCTTATCAGTTCTGCCAGTGGTTCTATAGTTAATGCGAAGAGTGAGGGAGATAGTGGACATCCCTGCTGAGTTGATCTGCTTAATTTAAATTGGTTTGATATATATCCATTTACTGTCACCTATGCCAATGGTCCCGTATATAATGCTTTAATCCAATTAACATATTTCTATGGTAGGTTGAACCTCTGTAGTACTTTGAATAAATAATTCCATTCTACTCTGTCAAAGGCTTTCTCTGCGTCTAAGGCAACTGCCACTGTTGGCGTTTTGTTTCCTTGTACTGCATGGATTAAGTTAATAAACTTACAGATATTGTCCTTTGTTCGTCTTTTTTTAATAAATCCAGTTTGATCTAGTTTTACTATTTTTGGTACATAGTCGGCCAATCTGTTTACTAATAGTTTAGCTATTATCTTATAATCTGAATTAAGTAGAGATATTGGTCAATACGATGCTGGTGATAGTGGATCTTTCCCCGTCTTTGGTATTACTGTAATTATTGCTGTTTTACATGAATCTGGCATGTTTTGAGTTTCTTCAATCTGGTTCATTACTTCCAGGAGAGGAGAAATTAATAGGTCTTTAAATGTTTTATAGAATTCTATTGGGAGTCCATCCTCTCCCGGCATTTTATTGTTTGGTAGCTTTTTTTAATATATCCTGTATTTCCTCTATTTCAAATGATTTTATTAATTTGTTTTGCTCCTCTTCTTGCAATTTCCGTAGTTCAATTTTAGCTAGAAATTCATCTATTTTGTCTTCTTTCCCTTCATTCTCAGTTCGATATAGTTGCTCGTAGAATTCCTTGAAATTTTCATTGATCTCCGTTGGGTTATATGTAATTTGTTTGTCCTTTTTCCTTGATGCCAATACCGTTCTTTTAGTTTGTTCTGTCTCAAGTTGCCAAGCTAGTATTTTGTGGGTTTTTTCTCCTAGCTCATAATACTTCTGTTTTATCTTCATTATGTTCTTCTCCACCTTATATGTTTGTAGAGTTTCATATTTTATTTTTTGTCCGCCAATTCTCTTCTTTTTGTTATATCTTCCCTTATTGCTAATTCTTTTTCTATACTTGCTATTTCCCTTTCCAGCTGTTCTATTTCCCGATTGTAGTTCTTCTTCATCTTAGTTACATAACTTATTATCTGGCCTCTGATAAACGCTTTCATTGCGACCCATAGTATAAACTTATCTTTCACTGATTCCGTATTTATTTCAAATTACATTTTAATTTGGCGCTCAATGAATTCTCCAAAATCCTGTCTTTTAAGTAGCATGGAGTTTAATCTCCATCTATACGTTTTCGGTGAGATGTCCTCCAGCTCTATTGCCAATAACAGGGGTGAGCGATCCGATAACAATCTAGCTTTATCTTCCGTTTTCCCAACTCTCCCTTGGATGTGGGCTGACAACAGGAACAGGTCTATCCTCGAGTATGTTTTATGTCTACCCGAATAGTATGAGTATTCCTTCTCCTTTGGGTGTTGTCTCCTCCATATATCCAAAAGTTGCATTTCCTGCATCGATTTAACCATAAATTTGGTTACTTTGTTCTTTCTGCTAGTCTTTTTTCCAGTTTTATCCATCTTTGAGTCCAAATTAAGGTTAAAGTCCACTCCTATCAGTATAAACCCCTGTGTATCTGCAATCTTCAAAAAATATCTTGCATAAATTTTTGATCTTCTTCATTAAGTGCATATACATTGAGTAAATTCCAAAATTCTGAATATATCTGACACTTTATCATTACATACCTCCCTGCTGGATCTATTATTTCCTCCTCTATTTTGATAGGTACATTTTTATTGATTAATATAGCTACTCCTCTGGCTTTTGAATTATATGATGCTGCCGTTACGTGCCCTACCCAATCTCTGCTTAATTTCTTGTATTCCACTTCAGTTAGATGTGTTTCTTGCATGAATGCTATATCAATTTTTTCTTTCTTTAGTAAATTTAACAGCCTCTTCCTTTTGATTTGGTTATGTATTCCGTTAATATTTATAGTCATATAGTTCAACATGGCCATTTCATACTTTGTTTACATCGGAACATAGGAAGTAAGAACAGGAGTAGGCCAAAAATGGCCCATCGAGCCTGCTCTGCCATTCAATACGATCATGGCTGATCTAATTTATGATCTAACTCCACCTACCTGCCTTCTCCCCATATCCCCTAATTCCTCTATCATGTAAAAATTTATCTAACCGAATTTTAAATATGCTTAATGAGGCACCCTCAACCATTTCCCTGGTTAGAGAATTGCAAATATTCACTACTCTCTGGGAAAAACTATTTTTCCTCATTTCTGTCCTAAATCTACTCCCCCGAATCTTGGGACTGTGTCCTCTCATTTTAGTTTCCCCAGCCAGCTCAAAAAACCTTCCTACATCTATCCAATCCATACCCTTCATAATCCTATATGTTTCTACAAGATCTCCTCTCATTCTTCTGAACTCGAGCGAATACAATCCTAGATGATTTAATCTTTCATCATAAGTCAACCCCTTCATCCCAGGGATCAACCTAGTAAACCTCCTCTGGACCGTCTCCAAAGCCAGTATATCCTTCCTCAAATATGGAGACCAGAACTGGACTCAGTACTCCAGGTGCGGTCTCACCAGTACCTTATACAGTTGCAACATTACCTCCCTACTCCTGAATTCAATTCCTCTAGCGATGAAGGCCAACATTCCATTTGCCTTCTTAATAACCTGCCTCACCTGCAACCTAACTTTTTGCGATTCATGCACAAGCACTCCCAAGTCCCTCTGCACAACAGCATGCTGTAGTTTTTCACCCTTTAAATAATATTCAGCTCTTTTATTTTTCTTGCCAAAGTGGATAACCTCACACTTACTAACATTGTACTCCATCTGCCAGACCTTTGCCCACTCGTCCAGCTTAACTATATCCCTCTGCAGACTCTCCACATCCTCATTATAATTTGCTCTTCCACTCAATTTGGTATCATCCGCAAACTTGGCTACACCACATTTTGTCCCCTCCTCCAAGTCATCAATGTAAATGATGAACAGTTGTGGGCCTCACACTGACCCATGCAGCACCCCATTTACCACTCTCTGCCAACCTGAAAAGCTCCCATTTATTCTGACTCTCTGCCTCCTGTCAGACAACCAATTTTCAATCTAGGCCAATATACTTCCCCGGACTCCACTTTCCTGTAACTTACTGATAAGTCTCTTGTGCGGCACCTTATCAAATGCTTTCTGGAAATCCAAATATACAACATCAACCTGTTCCCCTCTATCCACCGCACCCATTATATCCTCAAACAATCCTAACAAGTTTGTCAAACAAGATCTTCCCTTTCTAAAACCATGCTGCGTCTGCCTGATTGAACCCTTACGTTCCAAAAGTTTCACTATTTCATCTTTAATGACGGCTTCAAGCATTATTCCAACTACAGACGTCAAGCTAATTGGCCGATAATTTCCAGTCTTCTGCCTACATCCCTTCTTAAAAAGTGGCGTGACATTTGCTGTCTTCCAGTCTGCCGCGACCTGCCCAGAATCCAGGGTATTTTGGTATATGACCACCAATGCATTAACTATAACTTCTGCCATTTCCTTCAGAACCCTTGGATGCATATCATCAGGACCAGGTGATTTGTCTGGCTTTAGTCCCATTAGTTTCTCCATCACTACTTCCTTTGTAACAACTATTTTATCAAGGCCCTCCCCAAAATTCGCATCCTTAACTCCGCACTTGGGTATGCTGGACGTGTCTTCCACCATGAAGACTGACACAAAATATTTGTTTAATGCCTCGGCCATTTCCTCATTTTTTGCTACCAGGTTTCCTTTCTCATCCTCCAAGCGTCCTATGTTAACTCTGGCCACCCTCTTCCATTTTATATATTTATAAAATTTTTTGCTTTCTGTTTTTATATTTTGTGCCAATTTACTTTCATAATCCTTTTCCCCATTTCTTCTTATCGCTTTGTAACCCTTTGTTGTCTCTTAAAATGTTCCCAATCTTCTAGTTTCCCACTGCTCTTTGCAACTTTGTACACCTGCGCCTTCAATTTTATACTCTCCTTTATTAACCACGGTTGATTTTCCCCTCCCTTGCTACCCTTTTTCCTGACCAGAATATATTTTTGTTAAGCATTACAAAATATTTCTTTGAAAATCTTCCACTGTTCCTCAACTGTTTCATCAATTAGCCTGTGCTCCCAGTCCACTCTGCCCAATTCCTCCCTCATCCTATGGTAGTCACCCCTGTTTAAGCATAATATATTAGTTTTAGATCTAACTATTTCCTCTTCCATCTGAATGAGAAATTCAATCATACTATGATCGCTATTTCCCAGATGGTCTCTGACTATTACATCATTTACTCTACCTATCTCATTGCACAACACTAGATCCAGGAGAGCATTTTCTCTTGTGGGTTCCTTAACATGCTGCTCAAGAAAGCTATCGCGGATGCATTCTATGAAGTCCTCTTCCAGACTCCCACGGCCAACTTGATTTTCCCAATCTATGTGGAAGTTAAAGTCCCCCTTGACTACTGCCGTATCATTATTATATGCCTCACTTGTCTCTGTATTTATTTCCTGTGCCACTAAACTATTGTTATTTGGTGGGCGATAGATAACACCCACCAATAATTTTTTCCCTTTGTTATTCTTTATCTCTACCCAAATGGACTCAACATTATGCTCTTTAGATCTTACATCATTCTTCACTACTGCCTGGAGCTCATCTTTGATTAAGAGTGCAACTCCACCTCCCTTACCATCCTGCCTAGCTCTTTGCACCACCTGATACCCTTGAAAGTTTAATTCCCATTTAGGGTCACCTTGTAGCCATGTTTCCGTGATGGCTACCAAATCATATGCATGGATACCGATTTCCGCCTCAAGTTCACTAACCTTATTTCTAATACTGTGGGCATTCAGATAAAGTGCCCTTATGCTCTTTGTCCTTTTAATATCTAGTGACTTCTGTAACTTTTTCTTTTGATTTTTCTGCCCACTATTTTTCTTTGTAATTTTCTTAACACTATCATTGACCCGAAAACTCACTGCACCAGCTGATTTTTTACTTTCTCCTCCCAACATTACTTTTCCTATTTTACTTTTCCTGCCCATTACTTTATCTTCCCTACCCTTTTCCCTATCACTCTGGTTCCCATACCCCTGCCAAATTAGTTTAAACCTTGCCCCACTGCTGTACCAAACATACTTGCCAAAATGTTGACACCTTTTGGATTTGGTGCAACCCGCCCCTCTTGTAAAGATCATGCCTTCCCCAAAAGAGATCCCAATGATCCCAATGATGCCTTGTACACCAGCACCTCAGCCACATGTTCATTTTTCTTATCCTTACATTCTTTTCATCACTTGCATTTGGAACAGGTAGTAACCCTAGCATTCCTGTCTTTCAGTTTTCATCCCAGCTCACTGTAATCCCTTTTCATTACCTCCTCCCTTTTCTTGTCAATGTCGTTTGTACCCACATGTACCAAGACATCAGGCTCCCTCTGAATATTTTGGACCTGATTTGTGAGATCTCGTACCCTTGCACCAGGGAGGCAGCACACCATGAGGGTATAATTTGGCTCACAGAACCTCCTGTCTGTACCCCTGACAATAGAGTCCCCAATATCTACTGCATTTCTCCTTTTCCTTTTCTTTTGCACCACTCTGCCAGGCTCATTGCCATTGACCTGGTGCCCGTGGCCATCTTCTGTCCGGTCATCTCCCTCAACAGAATCCAACACAACATAACTGTTGCTGAGTGGGATAGTCACTGGTGTGCTCTCCGTTTTTCTCGCTTTTTTCTTCCCCCCCTGATGGTTTCCCACTTACCTGACACGGGTTCTGGAGTATTTATCGCCCTGAAAGTTGAGTCGATTAACTCCTCACTCTCCCT
Organism: Narcine bancroftii; assembly: GCF_036971445.1. Taxonomy (NCBI): domain Eukaryota; kingdom Metazoa; phylum Chordata; class Chondrichthyes; order Torpediniformes; family Narcinidae; genus Narcine; species Narcine bancroftii. Next base: position 97,050,056 of record NC_091474.1, read on the forward strand.
GACAAGCCGCAGGTCATCAATCTGCAACTCAATATCCCTAATTCGCTCCCTTAGTAACTGCATCTTGGTACACCTGGTACAGATGTGGCCATTTGGGAGGGTGGAGGTCACTCATTGTTCCCACATCTGACACCCAGTACAGAGCACTAACCCTATTGGCATGACTCTGAATATGAAGGCAAATAACTCAGCTTACCTTTTCTCCTTGCCTGCTTTTGCTGAAGCCTGATAAGCCAAAGCCAGCAAGTCTCACTCCTTCACTGCTCCACTCACTCAGAGCCACTCCTCGCTGGCCTCTCCCTCCCTTTTCACTCCTTTTATTGGCCCCTTGACCAATTAACCCTGTCACATTCAGCAAGCTCCTCCTCCTCTGATTCACAGCCCGACTCTCTCCAAGCTCCTCCTCCGACTCCCAGCCGAACCAAGTAGGCCCAAGCCCCAGTAAGCCCCTGACTTTAATAGTTTACCTTCTCCTCACTTTCAGCAAGCTCCTCCTCCTCTGACTCACTTTCAGCAAGCTCCTCCTCCTCTGACTCACTTTCAGTAAGTTCCTCCTCCTCTGTAAAACAACACTTCTAAAACATAAAATATTTCAACTATTCCCACATCTAAAATTCCCTGAACCCCATGTGTTCCCCCCCCCTCTCTGAGTTGCCCCTTATCCCTTGTCGGGCAACCACATCTCCCCTCTCCATTTGGATTGCGAACCCGTTCGCAAGCGTCAACTGATTTCGCAGTGACTGTTATTCTCTCCCACCCAGCCCCCTCCAGAAAAGACTTTTATCTTCACATATAACAAGACTCACTCTCTTAATTCCCCCCCCCCCACTTCCTTTCTTCCCCTTCTTAGTTCTTATACTTTATTCTTCTTCTTTATATGAAGTTTGTCATCATTCTTGTTCTTGTTATATCTCTTCATCTCTCTGTCTGTTTTGCAGGTGTTCTGCAAATTCCCGTGCTTTCTCTGGATCCGAGAACAGTCTGCTTTGCTGACCCGGGATAACTATTTTAAGCACCGCTGGATATCTTAACATAAATTTATAGCCTTTCTTCCATAGGATCAATTTTGCTGCGTTAAACTTCTTCCATTTCTTCAGCATCTCAAAACTTGTGTCAGGGTAGAAAAAAAAAATGTTGACCTTTGTATTCCAGTGGCTTTTTGTCTTCTCTTATTTTTTTCATTGCCTTCTCCAATATTTTTTCTCTTGTTGTATATCTCAGGAATTTTGCTAGAATGGATCTTGGTTTTTGTTGTGGCTGTGGTTTATGGGCTAATGTTGTGCCCTTTCTATTTCCATTCTTTCCTGTAATTCTGGAATTCCTAGGACCCTGGAGATCCATTCTTTTATAAATTCTTTCATATCTTTGCCTTCTTCATCTTCCTTAAGGCCCACTATCTTTGTATTGTTTCTCCTATTATATCCATCTTCTGAGCTAACAACTCCTGTGTTTCTTTAACTTTTTTAATCAGATTCTTCCAATTTCTTTTTTAAGTCATCCACTTCCATTTCTATGGCTGTTTCTCGTTCTTCCACCTTGTCTACTCTTTTCCCTATTTCTGTCATTACCATCTCTAATCTACTCACTTTTTCTTCTGTACCTTTTATTCTTCTTTTTATTTCATTAAATTCTCATTTCTGCCATTCTTTTACTGCTTCCATATATTCTTCAAAAAATTTCCTATCTATGTACAGTCCATTCCCTTTATCTTCTATTTCTCTGTGCAGAGCTTGATGTTCTCACTCCTCTTTCCCTGAGTTCACTCCAGGACCTGTGTCCTCTCACTCTCTTCCTTGTATCTGTGTCTCTTCTGACTTTCTTGTTGGACTGTTTATCTCAGTTTGCTGGGGGTTTTTTTATTAAAAGTGTCTTGATGTTGGTCCTCTTCCTCTGGGCTGGTCACCTGCTGAGTCTCTGATTTCCTTTTTTCATTCTCCTCCCTCTCGTTCCCATTATTTTCTGTATCTTCCAGCTGGGAGCCCTGCTCCCAGGGTCTTATTCAGCTGTTCAAGCTATGGAGTTCCACTCCACAGCTGGTTCCCCCTCCCGTCGGTGTTGTCTTTGTCGTGCACATCGCGCACGCGCGATTCCTCGCGTATGCGCGGTTGCGCACCTCTGTTTGGCTCCATGAGCCAGCCTTGTAGTCCTGCGCTCGGTGGGTCGCGACCCTTCAGGGTTTCCACTGACCTCAGGGAGTGGACTCCTCTCTCCACGGTGGGTCCCTGCTTCTTCGTACAGGTAAGGCCTTCACCTTTCTCTTCCGACGTCTTTCCTTCCCGTTGTTTTTGGCTTTTCTTTCTTTGGTGCCATTTCCTCCACACCTTTATTTTTTCTTTGTTGTGATTTGTGTGTCTGTGGCTTTGCTTTTTCTTTACTTTTTTCCTTCTTTTCTGGAGAGGGCTGGTATTCTCCAACCAGCCACTACTCCATCACGTGACTCCTCCGACTGGCACAATGATGCAATAGTAATAGGGGATTCTGGACTGAGGGAGGGAAGGGTTAGAATGATCATGGAGTAGGGTTATATGGGTCACTACAATGCAAGCTGGACGGCCTGTACTGTACTGACTTAGTTATCATTTTCTCCCTTTCCAAGCAATGCTACCATGTCAGCTGTTCTCCAGTGTCCCAGCAGCCTATTCAAGAAACCTCAAGGTCTTTGCCTGTTTTGGAATGTTCGGAAGGAGAGTGGATGCCCAGAAAATTCTGTGGCTGAGATCCATCACTCTGTAAGAGGAAACAGAAGGGAGTAGACCAGCTGAGTAACTATCACATGTAAGGAAATTAGGGGATACCTGGAGAAAAGTAGATTCTACGAAGTATTGGATTCCAGAGACCTGGAGTAGTCCATGCCAACTTGTCTACTTAAGCTTATTCCATTGACCTGCATTTGGCCCATAATCCTCTGAACCTTTCCTAATATAAGAGAGTGGAGCAGAAATAGCCCATTCAGCCCATCGAGTCTGTGCCATTTAATCATGAGCTGATCCATTTTTCCACTCAGCCCCACTGCCTGAACTTCTCCCCATAACCCCTGATGCCCTGACTAATCAAGAACCTATCAATCTCTGCCTTAAATACACCCAATATCTTGGGCTCCACAACTGCCTGTAGCAAGAAATTCCTCTGCATCTCAGTGGACGCCCTTCAATCCTGAAGTTGTGGCCTCTTCTCCTAGACTTTCCCACCTTGGGAAACAACCTTTCTACATCTACTTTGTCCATGCCTTTCAATTTTCGAAATGCTTCTACCTCATTCTCCTAAATTCCAACACATACAGGCCAAGAGTCATCAGTTCATTTGTCCAAATGTTTTTTTAAATGTTGCAATTTCATGCTCTCTGACAACTCATATCACATACCCACCCCATCTGTATCACACCCACCCCCCTCTGTATCACACATCCAGCCCCATCTGTATCACACATCCGCCACCCTCTGTATCACACACCCGCCTCCCTCTGTATCACACACCCGCCCCCTCTATATCACACACCCGCCCCCTCTATATCACACACCCGCCCCCTCTATATCACACACCCGCCCCCTCTATATCACACACCTGCCCCCTCCATATCACTCACCCGCCCCCTCCATATCACTCCCCCTCCCCCTCTAATGTCTCTTTTTGCCCTCGTAATTTCCATATTCCTGCATTTGAAGTATTGCTTGATCCAATTCTTAACGCACACCTCTTTCTTTTTTCCTGAGCAGAGCCTCAACATCCAGGGTTCTCAACTCCTGCCAGCCCTGCCCTTCACTCAAACAGGAACATGCTGTCCCTTAACCCTCCCTATATCACTTTTAAAAGCCTCCCACCTACCAGACATCCCTTCACCTGTGAAAATGTTCCCCCAATCAACCGCTTCAAGTTCCTGTCTCGGGATGTCAAAATTGGCCTCGAACCAATTCAAATTTTAACTCATGGCCAATCTTATTCCAAAGCTATTTTTAAATATTAGAAAGTGGTCACTGGTCCAAAGTGTTCCCCTTTTAATACCTCACTCACTTGCCCCATCTTGTTCTCCAGCAGGACATCTTGTGCTATTCACTCTCTATTTATTGTTTAAGAAAACTTTCCTGGATACACTTAAGAAATTCAACTCTCTTTGCACCACGGGATCCCCAGTCAATACGAGGGAAGTTAAACTCTCCTACTATTATTTTTACACCTATCTGCAATCGTCAATGACTATTGAGGTATCTGTTCCCATGCTGTACTATATCCCCCTGAAGTGCTGTTGTGATGTCCCCCTCAAACACAAATGCATCTCCCCCTCCTCTCTTCCCTACAACTAACTCTGCATTGCTCTTTATGGTGAAGGGAGCAAGCTTGAGGACACCATGGGAGCAGCAAGCACTATGTTTAGTCACCACTGGCAAGGACAGTGGATATCCAACAATTAAAGACTGCAATGGTACTTCCATGGGGAAACAATGAGGGCGCATCACCCAATCAGCCATCTCTCATTTCGAAACAAGTGCTGTGAAAGATAACTATGAAGTGAGTTCAGGCAGTCCCCGGGTTAAAATCAAGTTCCATTACCTAGGTCTGTCTTTAACTCGAATTTGTATTTAAGTTGGAACAAGTACATATGGTCCTTATTTAACGTCAGTTAGTCAAATGTTTATACATCTCACCTTTCTAAGAAACACTTCCAAATACACTACAACATCTTAAACATAATAATATTGGATGATGTAGGGGATGATGGAGAGGTGGCTACTGTTGGGGAGGATGGAACTGGTGCTGGAGGGTCAGGGTTTGATTCTGCTGCTGGGTGGGCGGGGGGGGGGGGGGAAGAAGTTACTACTGGAGTCAATTTCTTGAAGTGGGCATCAAGAGAGATGTATACAGAGATTTTCTTTTTCTTGTCATAAGTGGCCTTAAATCCACTGGTAGATTTGGTACAATACAAATTAAGTGCAGGTGTATTAGGATTTTTGCCACGTGAAACTTGGGAGGTGGAATCAGCTGCAAAGAAGCATCTGTTCATTTCCGGCTGCCTTTAACCCAAGGAGGCAGTAAAGACTGTTGGTTCACGAGTCCCTTGTAAACCAGATGAAATAAAAGTATACAGTATTGATCAGGTGCGACGTTCCAACCCGTACTTTTCAATCTGTTCCCGCACTTGCGATATGTGGTACACTACTCTCTCGTGATGCTGGGAAAGAGTATCATACAGAATACTCTCTCGTGATGCTGCCTCAACCATGCTCGAACCGGAGGTTGATGGCATTCTCCCTCCGGCTATCTTGTTTGTTCGTAAGTGAGTTGTTCGGAAATTGGACATTTTTAACCCGTGGACTGCCTGTAAATTCAAAACCCCTATAGAAGCCTCTAACTGTTATTATCCAACTGCTGCCTAGTGCCCATTCTGATGGCCTCTTCCATCACTGAATTTACATCAGTAAATGATGGGAAGCTGATTAGGAGGTAATTAAGCACTTGGATCTATTCTAGTATTAACGAGGTGGGTCAAAGCAGTATTTTACATCCAAATGAGAGCCAGATTGGATCAGGGAGCAAGTAGTACTGGTATGACACAAGATATTTAGACTTGTATGCAGCTTTAGATATAGTTCAGCATAAAGAACATCAAAGAATATAGATGAAAAGCTGAGCAGCACTTACCTGAGCAGCATCCAACCATGTCATATTTGGCTTGTCACTCACATCAGGTGTGGGTTCACTAGGGAGAAGAAATTTTAAAATATTATTTTCATTACTTCATCCATGATAGAAAAGGTTTAGAGAGATTTGGTGAAACAACAAAGTCTGCATTGTAGTTAATATAAAAGTACTCGAAGAACACAGTGTTCCTAGGAGACAAAGTTTCAGGCCTGAACCCTTCATCAAGGTATGAGCAAAAAGCAGGCAGGCACCTGAATAAAAAGGTGGAGTGGGAAGGGAAGGGACAGGGTGAGGAGCACAGGCTGACAGCATATCCCCTCGTGTTGTTCCAGGTGGAATTGCTATACTTACACCTGCACCTCCTCTCACCACCACTTGGGGCTCCAAACGCTGCACTTCTGAATCTACATGGGTCACCACTACATCTGGAGCTCCCATTATGACCTCCCCTACATCAGAGATACTGGGCGCAGACTGGGAGATCGCTTTGCTGAGCACCTCGGCTCTGCCGGCTGCAGTCGTGTGGATCTGCCAGTGGCTGCCCATTTCAATTCCCCATTCCATTTCCTTGCCGACAGGTCTGTCCATGGTCTTATGCACTGCCAGACTGAGACCACCCACAAATTGGAGGAACAACACCTCATCTTCTGTCTGGGCACCCTCCAACCAGATAGCATTAACATCAACTTAGCAAACCCCCCCCCCCCACCCCGTCACTCTTTCTCTACCCCTCTGTCTCCTTTCCTCCAGCTCTGAATTCACAGAGCTACTCCCCTCCCCCGATCAATTCTCAGCTTTTCTCTCCTGCCCTCTTATCCATGTTCACCAATGGCCACACATCCAGTATTTTGCAGCAAGCCTGCACGGGGCAAAAATATTCTCAAAAGTGGACCTCGTGCGAGGATATCACCAGATTGCGGAGCATCCTGATGACATCCCTAAGATGGCCATCATCACTCCATTTGGGCTGTTCGAGTTCCTGAGGATGCCATTCGGGCTCAAAAAATGCGGCCAAAGACTGATGGATGCAGTGGGCCAAGACCTGGACTGCACATTCGTCTACCTCGACAATATCCTCGTGGCAAGTAGAACCTGACAGGAATATCTTCAGCACCTCTCTTTAGTTGTCTGCAGGAGTTCGGCCTCATCATCAACCTGGCCAAATTCTAGTTTGGCCTGAAGACTATCGACTTCCTGGGCCACAGGATTACAAAGGATGGGGCCACACCACTGCCCATAAAGGTAGAGGCCATCAGGAGCTTCCCGAAGCCCAGTACAACCAAAGGTCTGCTTGAGTTCGTGGGGATGATAAACTTTTACCACAGGTTTATCCAAGCAGCTGTTCAAGTAATGCGCCCTCTGTTCATCCTGATGGCCTGAAGGACCTGACCTGGGACGACGAATCTGCACGTGCGTTTGAGGAAACCAAAGAAGCCCTGACCAAAGCTGCACTCCTGACCCACCCCAGACCAGATGCACCCATGGCCCTCACAGTCAATGCCTCAGGAACAGCAAATGGTGGAGTCCTGGAGCAGCAGATAGAAGGAAACCCACTAGCTTTCTTCAGCAAACATCTGCGGGCCCTGAACTAAAGTACAGTGGTTTCGATAGAGAGCTGCTAGCGCTGTACTTAGTCATCCGCCACTTCCCGTACTTTCTTAATGGAAGGGCTTTCTGTCAGGTGAAGATGTTCCTGTCAGGTTCTACTTGCCACGAGGATATCGTCGAGGTAGACGAATGTGCAGAGGCCCAGCAGCAGGACGACGATATCCTGCAGTACAGGACCACTATCACAGGCCTTTGGCTTCAGGACGTCCCAGTCTGCACAGGTACTATCACCCTCCTGTGTTACGTGGCCACCAGGCAGGTTCGATCTATTGTCCCAACAGCATGGAGGCGATGAGTTTTTGACTCCATCCACGGGTTGGCACACCCATCCATCAGGACTATGATCCAGCTGGTGGCCATCAAGTACATGTGGCATGGATTGCAGAAACAAGTCCGGGGGTGGGCCAAGGCATGTACGTAGTGCCAAACAGCCAAAGAGCAGCGACACCCAAAGGTCCCCCCACAGCCTTTTTAGCCAACAGAACGCAGGTTTGGCCACATTCACGAGGACATACTGGGACCCTTGCCAGACTCTCAGGGTTTCCGCTACCTGTTCACAGTGGTCAACTGCTTCACCAGGTGGCCAGAAGCAATCCCCCTGGTCGACACATCCACCAAGTCCTGTGCCAAAGCACTCCTCTCATCCTAGATTGCAAGATTCGGACTGCCACAGCACATCACTTCTGATCGAGGCACACAGTTCACTTCCAGTTTGTGGACCGACATTGCCAACCTGTGGTGCGCTGAGCTACACCATGCAATGGCATACCAACAGCATGATGGAGTGTTTACACAGGCACCTCAAGACCGCCCTCATGACCAGACTCAAGGGCCCCAACTGGGTGGATGAGCTATCATGGGCACTACTGGGCATCCGAACAGTGCCGAAAGAAGACCTCCACACATCACTGAGGAACTCATCTACGGAGCCCCACTCACGGTTCCCAGGGATTTCGTTCCACAGGATAGAGGACAGCAGGAGGAGACAACCATCTTCCTGGACAGGCTGCACAGAAAGGTCAGTAACCTGGCTCCGATCCCACCCTCCAGACACGGACAAGTCCAACATCCCCAAAGAATTCAATGACTGTGAGTATGTGTTTGTACGCAGAGGACCCCATCGTTCACCACTGCAGAAGCCATACGAAGGTCCCTTTCAAGTCATCCGGAACAACAGAGCCACCTTCGAGCTGGACATCGGTGATAAAACAAAGGTCTTCACTACAGATAGACTCAAGGTTGCTCACACAGACCCAGCAGAACCTGTGGAGACACCAACACCTCGACGCAGAGGCAGACCTCAAAAGACTTTGGGGACTATACCTACAGACACTATAGACTGTAACGCCGGTTCTGGGTGGGGGGGGGGGGATCATGTGGCGGCCTGCAATCCGGAGATAGGGCCGGTACATTGCGTGGCAGCAGACGCGGACAGAGATCACTAAAGCGATTCCCAGGTCAACGAACCGGCGGGAGTAGAAGCTGGGGCAGCATCAGACCAACAGCCCTAAAATGGCTGTTATGCATGGATGTTCCATATGCATGGATGTTCCCGCCTGCTATTGTTATTCACATGGTGGCTCAATCAGCAAAAACAGGGGGAACTTAAACAGTATAAAAGCAGCCTTTCCAGCCCAAATAAAAGAGAGCTTAACATGTGTGTGTGTGTGTGTGTGTGTGTGTGTGCGTGCGTGTGTGTGTGCGTGTGCGTGTGTGCGTTTCTTTGTAGCACTCGGCTACAGGTCAATAGAACTAAGCACAATAACAGTTAAGCACAGACAAGACAGGGCCTGTCTCTGTGCTGTACTGTTCTATTTATATCTAATTGTATCAGCATCGTGGGAGTTTTAAACAGCCAGCAATCGGGCCATTCAAACTTCACGGAAGTCGCTAACAACAGATGCGCAGTACATTTAAACATTGCGGAGGATTTAAAGGGACAGCACACAGACCATTTAAACACCACGGGAACTACCAGCAGCGGAACCTCAGGCCAGGTAAAGAAGACCTGACCATGTGGACACAGAGTGGTGTGGGGCTACAGGTCAGGCCGGGCCCTGAGATTTCTGCTCCCTACCATCCTCCTGGCCAATGTACAGTTCTTGGTGAACAAACCTGATGAACTCCAAGCCAGACTTCAACATCAGGGAGTGCTGCGTGACGTGCTTTACAAAAACATGGCTAAACACGGACATTCCGGACAAGGCGCTGCAGCTCAAGAGCTACACCTTCCATCGCGCTGACCGAACACCAGCATCTGGAAAACCCAGGGGAGGCAGCGTTTGTGTTATCATCAATTCATCATGGTGCACAGACCCATGTCATGTCCCAATCCTGTTCCCCTGACCTGGAACATCTGGTGATCAAGTGTTGCCCATTCTACCTGCCGAGGGAGTTCACCACCATCATCCTGGTCCCAGGGCACTGGAGGGACTGAGCACTGTGATAAACAGCAATGAGACGACACATCCTGATGCCTTCACGATCATTGTGGGGGGGGACTTCAACCAGGCCAACCTGAAGAACACTCTGACAAACTACCACCAACACGTCACATGTGAGACCAGGGGAACCAACACACTCGAGCACTGCTACACCACCATGAAAAAAGTACTGAGAAAAAACACTGAGCCATACCTCGACCGCACTGATCATCTGGCTGTACTTCTACTCCCAGCGAACAAGCAGAGACTGAGGACCACAGCACCAGTGGTGAAGACGGTGATAGGATGGTTGAGGGAGGTGAAGGAGCATCTGCGGGACTGGTTTGAATCAGTGGACTGGAACATATTCAAGAACTCATCCATAGTCTTGAATGAATATGCAACAGGCGTCACCGACTTCATCAAGACCTGCGTGGATGAGTGTGTGCCCACGCACAAATACCGGGTGTTCCCCAACCAGAAGCCCTGGATGAATCAGAGGATTCGCGACCTGCTGAGGATGAGAACAAGGGCTTTCAAGGCAAGAGATCGAAATCTTACATAGAGTCCAGGTTCAACCATCTCTGAAGCGAAGTGGCAATTCCAGAGGGAGCTGGAGACAGATAGAGCTATGGCAGGGAATGCAGGACAATACAGGCTACAAAACGAGGGCGAACACTATTGATGTTTGTGATGCTTCATTACCCGATGAGCTGAACACTTATGCTCACTTTGAGAACAAAGTAGAATCCCTGAAAAGGCTGAGGAATAAATCAAGGAGGGTAGTACATCCGTGGCTAACAAAGGAAATCAGAGAGAGTATCAAATCCAAAGAAGCAGTATATAAATTAGCCATAAAAATATATTCCTGATGATTGGGAGAAATTCAGAGTTCTGCAGAGGACAAAAGGATTAATTAGGAAAGATAAAAGAGATAATGAGAGGAAGCTGGAAAGGAACGTAAAAAATGACTAAAAGCTTTTATAGATACGTTAAGAGAAAGAGGTTAGTTAAGACAAATATGGGTCCATTGCGGGTGAGATAATCATGGAGAACAAGGGTATGGCAGAATGTTTGAATGTCTACTTTAGTTCTGTCTTCACCAAGGAAGACATAACTAACCTTCAGGAGATTTTTGAGGATCAGGGATCTAATATGAGGGAGGGAATAAAAGAAATAATTGTAAGTCGAGAGGTTGTATTAGTTAAATTGCAGGGATTAAAGGCGGATAAATCCCCAGAGCCGAATGGTCTGCATCCAAGAGTGCTGAAGGAAATAGTGGATGCATTTGTGATAATTTTTCAAACCTCTTTAGATACTGGATGAGTTCCTGAGGATTGGAGGGTGGCCAACATAACCCCACTCTTTGGTCGTAGAGAAGGTACTAGAATCAGTTATTAAAGATGCAATCGCAGTACATTTGGAGAGTAGTGGTATCATCGGACAGAGTCAGCATGGTTTTGTGAAGGGAAAATCATATTTGACGAATCTGATAGAGTTTTTGAGGATGTAACCAATAGAGTGGATGGGGGGAAATCAGTGGATGTGGTATATCTGGACTTTAGTAAAGCATTTGATAAGTTTCCGCACAGAAGACGAGTGTACAAACTTAAAAAGCACAGTATAGGAGGTATGGTATTAAGGTGGATAGAGAATTGGTTGATGGACAGGAAGCAAAGAGTAGGAATAAATGGGTTCTTTTCAGAATGGCAGCCAGTGATTAGTGGGGTACCGTAAGGCTCCATGCTGGGGCCACAGTTGTTTACAATATATATCAACGACTTAGATGTGGGAATAGGTAGCAATATCTCAAAATTTGCAGACAACACAAAGTTGGGTAGCGGGGTTGGCTGTGTTGAGGTCACTAGGAGGGTGCAGAGTGGAACAAGGCATCGAGCCCTGATGGTGCACCAGCCAGGATACTGAAAATCTGCACCAACCAACTAGCCAGAGTGTTCATGGACAATTTCAACCTCTCATTGCGGCAGTCAGTGGTTCCCACCAGCTTCAAAAAGACATCAATCATCCCAATATCCAAGAAGAGTAGACGATTAACGGCACAGTAGCACTAACTTCTACTGCGATGAAATGCTTTGAGAGGCTGGTCATGGCCAGAGTTAACACGGACCCAAGTAAAGATCTGAACCCACTGCAATTCGTCTACCATCACAATTGCTCCACAGCAGATGCAATATCACTGGCTCGCCACTTGGCTCTGGATCACCTCGACAACAGCAATTTATATACACAGCTGATCTTCATCAACTACAGCTTGGCCTTCAATACCATTATTCCCTCTGTACTGGTCAAGAAGCAATGAATTCTTGGCCTCTGTACACCGCCTCCCCCCCACCCCCCCCAAGCATCTGGATCCTTGACTTTCTCATCAGAAGACCAAGGTCAGTACAAGTTGGAAACAACGTCTCCTCCTCACTGATTATCAACACAGGCGCACCCCAATGAAGTGTGCTTAGCCCACTGCTCTACTCATTATACACCCATGATTGTGTGGTCAGGCACAATTCCTCCAATGCCATCTATAAGTTTGCTGAATGCATAACAGTTGTCGGCAGAATCGCAAATGGCAATGTGGAAGTGTACAGGAGGGAGATAGATCATTGAATGGTGTAACGACAAGAGTCTTATGCTCAACGTGTCAGGAGAACACAACCCAGTCCTCATCGAGGGCTCAGTAGTGAAGAGGGTCAAGCACTTCAAATTCCTGCGTGTCAACATCTCCAAGGATCTGTCCTGGAACCTCCATATTGGATCGCCAGCGGGTATACATTGTGAGGTGGCTGAGGAGATTCGGTATGTCCCCAAAAACGCTCAAAAACCTATAGGTGTACTGTGGAGAGCATTCTGACAGGTTGCATCACCGGCTGGTACGAAGGCACCAACTCTCAGGACAAGAATAAACTCCAGAGGGTTATTAACTCAGCCAGCGACATCACAGACACCAGACTTCACTCCATCGAGGACATCAACATAAGGTGGTGTCTTAAAAAAAGCAGCCTCTATCCTCAAAGACCCCCACCGCTCTGCTACCAACAGGAAAAAGGTACAGGAGCCTAAAGACGAGCTCTCAGCGGCACAAGGACAGTTTTTTCCCCGCTCCCATCCGATTCCTGAATCATCAATGATCCACAGACACTGCCTGACTTTTTGTGCACTATTATTTTTACTTTTTAAAAAAATATATAATAATTTTGTAAGATGGTTATAATATGATTGTTTGCACTAAGATGCTGCCACAAAACACTGAATTTCATGACTTGTTCGTGACAACAAATTCTGATGCTGATTCTTATTGGGTTCATAAATCTATTTCATATCTCACCTACCTGCCCACACACCATGAGAACTTGAATTGAGAATTACCATTAGATCGAAGATTCAAACCTCCTCCCGCCCCATTAACACGAAGGTACTTACGTTTCCAGAGCTTCACTGGTTGCGGGTAAAATGGTCACATTATCGAGGGCTGGGAAAAGAGAGTAACTTCCTTGACCATCATGATCCATTTCTGATTCAAAGTTGGAGAGAGAATTCATGGTGTCGATCGGAGATAGAGAGGTCTCTGGAGAATGACTGCTTGTGGACTATTCGAAGGAAAAATATATGCAACCCCAATTAATTCAAAATAATTCCTCCACATGCAAGCAAACGATTAATATTATGAACAGTGTCTGGCATTAACACATGAGGGTGAATGCTTTCTATTGATACCCAGCAAAAGAAAAAAAATCAATGGTTACAAATCCTTTTTTCTTCAACTCTTCTGGTAAAACTATTTCCAGGTAAGAGCATGAGTGGCAAACACATGATGTGTAACTGGATCATCAGTGCAGTTGTGCCTTGGAACTGGGAGGACAAGCAGCAGGAAAAAGGAGAATCCCAAGCAATTTTACAGATATATGAAGAGGGAGCTAGGGAGAGAATTGGTCCAATTAAAGCTTAACAGGGCCAACTTTGTGCAGAGCACAGGAGATTGGAGGGATTATAAATGGCTGGAAACTAAGGAATTGAGGGAATCAAGTACAGGTATACAATCCTTTATTCGAACATCTAAAATCCGTAAAGCTCCAAAAACCGGCAAGTGGGGAGAGAGACGGGCAGCGCGAGTCGGGCGGGTGAGAGACGGGTAGCGGGATTGGAAGGGGGTGGGGGTGGATACGACAGCAAAATTCCGGGGACTTAAATCTGGCTTTCCGAAATCCGAAACAATCCGAAATTTGGTACACACAAGGGTTCCTGATAAAGGATTGTGTACCTGTAGCAGGATGCAGAATCATATTGGAACTCAGTATCTGAAATGAACTGCCAGAGCAAACTGTAGAGGTGGGCACTGTAACAACATTCAAGACATTTGGACAAATTTATGGTTAAGAGGAGCTCGAGGCACATGGACCAAATGCAGGCAAATGAGATTTGCCCCAAATGCCAACTTGGTCAGAGCCTGTCCTGTCCTGTGTCCCATTCCCAACGAAGAGCTCAGGCCTGAAACCGTGATTGCCTTTTACTTCCTGCAAAGGCTGCATGACCTGCTGAGTTTCCCCCGGCACATTTGTGTTTTGCAATCAACCCCAGCATCTGCAGATTTTCATGTTTCACTCCATTTGGTTGTCCAACCTCTCTGTACTAATCTTATTTCAGCACTCAGGCTATTGTCTTCCATGCCACATTGGTCCAAGTGCTCATCTATCTATTTCATGAATAGTGTACCTGCCTCAACCACTCCCTCAGACCATGCATACCCGATTTCAACCACTCACCAAGTGAAAAGTGTACTTCTTTGGATGAAAAATTCCTGCTATCTACCCAATCCTTGTCCTCCAATCTTCTATACCTCTGTTACGTTCTGTTCCAAAGAAAACAAACCCAAACTGTTCCGTCTTCTCTCATAACTGAATTGTTCTATCCCAGGGAAGTTCCTGTTGAATATACGCTGTACCATCTTTTCACTCCTATAACACACACACGGATGTAATACACAGCAAATCTTAAACCAAGTAAAAATATTTTCATCTATGCGCACACACATAAAACGCACAGGTGAACCATACTAGTCATGTCCAGCACTTTCATAAAATGACCAATAAAAATCACAAAAAACAAAGTGATACATGCTCAGATCACATTAGCCTGGTCAGCAATCACCTGCCTTCGATCTGGCCTAATCAGTATAAAAGGCCCCCCTTGCATTTAGTGGCTACCACATCTCCATCGGGCACACAAAACTCAAAACGGTCAACCAGTTTACCTATCTCGGCTGCACCATTTCATCAGATGCAAGGATCGACAACGAGATAGACAACAGACTCGCCAAGGCAAATAGCGCCTTTGGAAGACTACACAAAAGAGTCTGGAAAAACAACCAACTGAAAAACCTCACAAAGATAAGCGTATACAGAGCCATTGTCATACCCACACTCCTGTTCGGCTCCGAATCATGGGTCCTCTACCGGCATCACCTACGGCTCCTAGAATGCTTCCACCAGCGTTGTCTCCGCTCCATCCTCAACATCCATTGGAGCGCTTTCATCCCTAACGTCGAAGTACTCGAGATGGCAGAGGTCGACAGCATCGAGTCCACGCTGCTGAAGATCCAGCTGCGCTGGATGGGTCACGTCTCCAGAATGGAGGACCATCGCCTTCCCAAGATCGTGTTATATGGCGAGCTCTCCACTGGCCACCGTGACAAAGGTGCACCAAAGAAAAGGTTCAAGGACTGCCTAAAGAAATCTCTTGGTGCCTGCCACATTGACCACCGCCAGTGGGCTGATATCGCCTCAAACCGTGCATCTTGGCGCCTCACAGTTTGGCGGGCAGCAACCTCCTTTGAAGAAGACCGCAGAGCCCACCTCACTGACAAAAGGCAAAGGAGGAAAATCCCAACACCCAACCCCAACCAACCAATTTTCCCCTGCAGCCGCTGCAACTGTGTCTGCCTGTCCCGCATCGGACTTGTCAGCCACAAACGAGCCTGCAGCTGACGTGGACTTTTACCCCCTCCATAAATCTTCGTCCGCGAAGCCAAGCCAAAGAAAAGAAAGAAAAGAGATCTAGAGTACGGGTAGTTTTCACAATGTGAGGAGTCAAACGCAAATCTTACACTGCTAATTTCAAACTGAAAGTTGTTGTCAGGGCAGAAGAAACTGGCAACAGAGCGGCAGCAAGAGAGTTCGAGGTCGGTAGATCACCCATTCGTGAATGAAGGAAAGAGAAAGATGAACTTGACAGGATGAATCCACGAAAACACGCACGTCGTAGTCAGAAAGCTAAATGGCCCCAGTCAGACTCTGACTTGAAGGAGTGGGTTCTTAGTCGTAGAGAACAAAATCAGGCTGTATCTACAGACACCATTCAGATGAAAGAAAGACTATTGGCACGTGAGAGGCATCCTGGATTACAAGGCGCGGTTCCCCTGGATATCAAAGTTTATGAAGCGAAATGGATTATCATTAAGAACTAGAACAACTGGAGGTCAGTGACTTCCAGAAGATTGGAAATAAAAAACCACTGATTTTCACAGGTTCGTCGCTAATTAAATTTGTGAACTTAAAAATCACATCTGCCGACGTCACTAATCTTTGACATCCCCGCCGCAAGAACTGTGGCTGTTTTGGGAGCAAAAACTGTGGCCATTACCATGACCAGACATGAAAGGTTGTACTTTACTGTAGTGCTTGGTTGCACTGCAAGTGGCGCTAAATTGATCATATTTAAAAAAATGATTGCGCACTGTAACAAGAAAGGTTGGAAGGACTCCAATGTTATGAGACTGTGGGAGAAAAGCTGTTGCAAGCCTAGACCAGGCAGTTTTTTTTTTCAAAGAAATCATTACTCATATTTGATTTCATGGCAGCTCACAAAGATCATTCAACACAAAAGTCTATAAATTCTGTTGGCACCCACATTGCAGTAATTCCAGGTGGGCTGATATGTATTCTGTAGCCATTCAATATTTCCATTAATCATTCATTCAATACGTTCATTAGATCAGAATGGGAGGAAAAGATTCAGAACGGCACTCGTGAATTCATCCCACCGGACGGCTGAAAAGAGCAACCTACACTGAAGTATGCCAGAGCATGGGATAAAATAACACCAGAAACTATCCTCAATGGATTTAGAAAAGCCAGTATAGTATATACTGATAATTCCACTACCGATGACGAAAGCAGTGGCAGCGATGACGTGTCAGTATCAACTACAATAACGGAAGAACGGTGGCAGGTTGTCCTAATGTTTTTTAATGGAGAGTGGACTATCCGACTTTTAAGGATTTGAAGGGGCTACGGATGATGATGAAGACAACTAACGCAAACAGATATGTGGTCCCTCAGTGTCTCCATCTAAAATGAACAATGAGCTCCTTTGGGTAGCATGGTTAGTACAGTGCGATTACAGCAACGGTAACCTGGGTTCAGTTATGTCACCTGTGCTGAACTACTTTTATACCTCGTCCTTTCCCAATACAGCATTTTAGCAAGTCAGATCACCTAGCAGGGCTGCTTCTACCTACATACAGACAAGATGAGGAGAGCCAGAAGGTGGTTGCAGGAGACTGAGGAACGGTTACAAAACTGCCTTGATTCAGCGGACTGGGTAGAGTTGAAGGATTTAGCTGAGGATCGGAATAATTACAATAGGACTGTTACAGACTTTATCAAAACTGCTGTGGACGAGTGCGTCCCCCAACAAACTGAACAGTGTTTTCCCCACCAGAAGCCCTGGATGAAGAATGAAATCCAGGACCTGCAGAGAGCCATATCATAGGCATTTAAGTCTAAAAATCCAGATCACTACACAAGGACCAGGTATGACCTACAGAAAGCCAACTAAGGCTACCTGACGACATTGGCAGGGCCTAAATGACAATAACCTGCTGAGGAACAGCTTCTTCCCACAGGCAATGAGACTTTTGAATGACCTTTAAAACAATTCTCTGCTTCTCTACTATTTATTAAGAATATTTATTTTAATATGTGCATATAAGTACTGTGTATGTGTATCATTTGCCTGTATGTGTGTTATGTCTGTAAGCATGTTTTGGAATGTTCTGCACCATGGACCAGTTTTGTCAGGTTGTACTGGTACAATTGGATGACAAATAAACTTCAACTTTAAAACCCAATCTGGTGCAAAAGGAGGTCAGTAAAGCTTCACTCCCAGATTAACTCAATGCCTTCTACACCCAATTTGAACACCAGAATAACGAAGAACCACTGTACTTTGATGATCCTATACTAACAGTATCCAAGGATGACGTGTGGGCTTCCTTCAGGAGAGTGAGTCCGAGGAAGGCATCCAATCCAGACGAGGTACCCAGCCGAGTACCAAAAACTTGTGCTGACCAACTGGCCAATGTATTCAAATATATCTTCAATATCCAACGTGCTACTCACCTGTATCAAACAGGCCTCAATCGCACTGATGCCAAGAGTGTGGTAACCTCCCGAAATGACTACTGACTAGTGGCACTCACATCCACAGTGATGAAGTGTTTTGAAAGGCTGGTATTGAAGCATATCAGCTCCTGTCTGAGCGGCAACATGGGTTTGTTCCAATTGGCCAATTTCAGCAACAGGACTATGGCGGATGCCATCTCATTGGCTCTGCACAAGCCTTGGAACATCTGGACAGCAAAGGGGCAGGCATCAGGATGCTCTTTATTGACTACAGTTATGCATTCAACACCGTCATCCCCTCAAAACTGATCAGCAAACTCCAAGACCTGGCACTCAACACCTCATTATGTAATTAGATCCTGGATTTCCTCACCTATAGACCATAATCAGTGCAAATTGGTAAGAACATCTCCTCCACAATCTCCATCAGTAGCACAGCACCTCAGGGCTGCGTTCTTGGCCCCCTGCTCTACTCACTTCACGCAGGGTGGCTCAGTACGATAATAACACCTTTTACAAATTTGTCAACGATCCCACGGTAGTGGCTTGTATACAAGAAGGTGATGAGTCAGCATACAGGAGGGAGATTAAAAACTTGGCTGAATGGTGCACCAACAACCACCTCATACTCAATGTCTCCAGAACCAAGGAGCTTGTTCACTTCAGGAAGGAAAAGCCAGAGGTATGCGATCCAGTGATCATTGAGGATTCAAGAGGTAGAGAGTGTGTGCAAATGTAAATTCTTGGGAGTCACTATCTCAGAGGATCTTTCTTGGACCCAATACACTACTGGCATTGTGAAGAAAGCATGTCAGCACCTCTATTTCCTCAGGAGTTTGAGGAGGTTTGGTGTGACATCAGAAACCCTGGTAAATTTCTACAGATGTGTGGTGGAGAGTGTGCTGACTGGCTGCATCACAGCCTCCAAAAGGTAGCAGACACCGCCCAGGACATTACAAGTAAAACTCTCAACTTTCGAGAATATCTACAGGGAACGCAGCAATCATCGAGAATCCACATCACTGCAATCATCAGGGATCCACATCACCCAGCACACGCTCTGTTCTCACTGCTGCCATCAGGAAAGAGGTACAGGTGCCACAAGACTCACCCCACCAGGTTCAGGAACAGCTGCCACCCCTCCACCATCAGACTCCTCAACGACAAACTCCATCAGGGACCCATTAAGGACTCTTAGTCCCGCACATTTAAAAAAATTTTTTTGTATTCTCTCTGTATTGCAGTCAGTTTATTTACATTTATCTGTCTACATGTGCACATTGCGTACAGTTTTGCACGATCAATAATTGGCATTTCTGTCTCCCCACAGGAAAATGAATCTCAGGGTTGAATGTGATGTATGTACTCTAACAACAAATCTAAAATCAACAAGGGTCTAACAACATTTACCATGTTGTTAATGAATGAAAGCAGATAGACTGAGATTAACATTTTTGTGACCAGAACACAACGTGGACAGTTTTTCAAGTGGTCGGGCACATGCTAATGTCACTCTGCTAGAACTGCTTTCCTGGATTTACTTAAACAAGTCTGCAGATACCAATTGCCGCTCAAATCACAAAAGTGCTTGAGAAACTCAGCAAGTCCTTATGTAGCAAAGGTATTTAACCAAAGTTTCAGGCCTGAGCCCTTCATCAAGGTATGAGCAAAAAGCAGGCAGGCTTCCAAGTAAAATAGTGCGGGAGCGCACAGGAACCCCACCCCAGGCAAGGGGTAGCTCACGGGAGGGAGCGGCGGGGCTTGCGACATCATCCGCAATGGTGCCTTCCTGCCTCCCCCGCAAACCCCTCCCTGTGCATCCCCTGGTTTAAATTATCACTATTAACTTAACTAACAACCCCCTTCTAATTCTTAGTGCACATGTATGTAATATGTAAGTTCAGAAAAGTTTGTCACTGTGCAGCTGGATCCTCTGATGGCATCTCCCGTGAGCTACCCCTCCTAGCCACCACCCCTCCCCACTACTCGAGAAAAAGATAAGTGCACAAAAGAGAGAATTGTAAACAAAGGAAAATCAACGTAATTCAGAAAAAAAATTCTGTAATAAATATTGTCCAAAGTCAGTCCTTAAACGAGTCTCTGTTTGAGTTTATTGTTGAGGAGTCTGATGGTAAGGTGGTGAGTCCCAGATCTTGGCATTTGCTGATCAGTTTTCTGAGAGGATGATGGTGTTAAATGACGAATTGTTGCCGATAAAGAGCATCCTGATGTCTGCATCTTTGCTGTCCAGGTGTCCAGGGCTTTGTGAAGAGCCAGTGAGATGGCATCCACCGTTGACCTGTTACTACGAGAGGGGAAGTGGAACAGATCCATGTCGCCGCTCAGACAAGAGTCGATGCTCTTCAACACCAGCCTCTCAAAACACTTGTTGATGTGAGAGCCACTAATCTATAGTCATTAAAGCAGGTTATCACATGCTTCTTGGGCATTGATGCCTGTCAGAAACAGGTAGGTACCTGTTAAAAGATGGCATTCAGCTGGGCAGCGTTAGGATTTCATTAGGCACCAAGGGAAAGATAATTCAGTGGTTGGGGCTGCACAACCATTTGTTCAAGAGTAGGATCTGCAAAGTAGAACAAATATTTGTACCACAAAAGTGCCAGACAAACACCATCTCCAACAAGAGTCTATCCACCTAGACTTGACTTTCAATGGCAATACTTATCACTAAGTCTCTCCAACATCAATATCCAGGAGATCATCACGTACCAGCCACATAGATGGAGTGGGCACATCTGCTGATCACTGACACCCTGAGGCTGCTGTGCAGACCAGCAAAATATGGTCCATAGTTCCTTGCAGGTACTCTGACATCTTCCAAGCCCACGGTCTCACACACAAAATTCCTATTCCCTTTTTGTTGCTGGGTGAAAATACAAAAACCCCTTCCAACAAAACCAGGTCAACACCTCCCAAACCAAGCAACAGTTCTTTATGGGGAACAAGTACAAGGGGTCTGTGGGGTGGGGGAGGTGGGAAGGAACTCTGTGGGAGGGAGAGGGGGTTCTGTGGTAAGTAAAGGAGTCTGCAGGAGGGGGGTGAGAGGCCCATGGGAGGGGTGTGTGGGGGGGATTATGTGTGGGGGAGAAGGATCTGCAGGGCTTTCAGAGTGGAGAAGAGGACGCGTGGGGGGATGGGGATGCACAGGGAGGGGTTTGCGGGGGAGGCAGGAAGGCACCATTGCGGATGATGTCGCAAGCCCCGCCGCTCCCTCCCGTGAGCTACCCCTCCTAGCCACCACCCCTCCCCACCAAGCCAACCCTTCACCAAGCTGCCCCTCCCACCCCAGCTGCCCTGACCTTTCCTCCTTCCTTTTGCCCCTGCTTCGATCCTAGTCCCTTCCACAAGCCACCTCCCCACCCTCCCTATTCCCCCTTGCCCATTTGCCCCATTCCCCCCCCCCACCATCCTCCAGCAGCTCCCCTCCCTTCCCTCTGCCTCCCTCTCCCCAGCACTCTTACCTCCCCTCCACTAGCCCCTGGCTCCCTTCCCCCTTTCTCCCTCTCCCCTCTTCCTCCTCCCCTCCCCCTCCCCCTCCCCTTCCCCATACCCACCCCCCCTCCTCCTCTCCCCTCCTCCTCCCTTCCCCTCCTCCTCCCTTCCCCTCCCCCCTTCCCCCCTCTCCCCGGCCCGGGAGAGGCGGCCATCCAGCTCCCGTGCTAACCTGAGTCCGGGGGAGGCGAGCTGCTGCTGCGGAGGCAAGTCCGGCCAAAGGCCTGCGCCCCACGGGGACACTCACCACGGGCAGCAGGACGGCGGCCTTGTGTCCGTGCCGGAGCTGCTCCTTGCCGTGGATCATCGGCGACTTGTGCAGGATCTCCCCCTCGGTCTCCAGGCTGTGTGCCTCCATCGCGGAGAAAGGTTGGCGGCGGCGCTGGGCCCGAGAGGCGCTCGGGTCTTTCCGGCGGCTCGGGGCGCTCGGGTCTTTCCGGCAACCCCCGGTGGGTCGGGGATTGTTCGGCGGCACTCGGCTCCCTCCTGCGGCTCATGATCGCTTGTCTGTGCTTGGGTCTTTCCGGCGACTCCCGGCCGATGGGTCGGGGTCGCTCAGGTCCGCCTTGTGGGTCGGACGGCGCTCGGCGGTGGTCGCTCGGTAGTGTTACGAGCCCAGAGGACCCCAAAACCCGGCAGCAATAGATATTCACCAATATAAATGGTTATTTAAACAAAAGTTGCTTTTAATTATCTTTAAACATGAAAATAGAATCAGACTTTAAATTATCACTATTAACTTAACTAACAACCCCCTTCTAATTCTTAGTGCACATGTATGTAATATGTAAGTTCAGAAAAGTTTGTCACTGTGCAGCTGGATCCTCTGCATTTGTTCTTGCAGTGTCATTTGCATTTTCAGCAGGCTCTTTTGATTCCTCATCAGTATTTGGCCTTCCTTTGCTTTGACACTGTAGGATCTTGGATTTACTTCCTCCCGAACAGAGGCTTCTTGTCCCAGGTGTCAAAATCTTGGAGTCTCAGCGTCGTGTTGTGCCAGTGGCCCTAAGCTTCTCACTGACTTTCAATAGTTTGCTTTTTGCAGATGTTTTCATTTCCATTTGACATCTCTGTTCTTATTTGAGACAGCAGTGTAGGGAAGTGTGCATAATCTATGTCCCATCAGGAGCTCAGTGAGTGACATGCCGAAGACTTGAAGTCACATGTCAGAAATCATACTCTTCTCAAAGTTCTGGAATTCTCTACAACTATAGTATGGCCCATTGTCACTAGACAATTTGAGGAATTCCTTTTCCAATCTTTTTATTATTATTATAATTTATAAACACATACAGTTCAAAGAGATATGAAAAATACATAGTAAATAACGAATTAATACAGAGATATTAAACAATAATATTGCAGAATAAAAATATATCATAAAAAATTTTTTAGATCAGTTTAGAGTATGAACTATCTCTAAAAAAATGATATAATTAAAAATATATTAAAAAAAGAGAAAAAAAAACCAAAAAGGAAGAAAAAACAAATCTGAATTAAAAACTTAAAAACAAAATACCTACCGATATAGCTAAATCACGCCGATCTCTCCGATCTCATCTAACAGCCCAATTATCATACATAATCATAAAAAGAAAACAGAGCCAGATCAACTCACCACAAATGAAAATATTGAATAAATGGTCGCCAGGTTAACTCAAACTTAGAAGGGGATTCATAGACAGAGTTTCTAATTTTCTCTAAATTTAAACATAGTATAGTTTGGGTAAACCATTGGAAAACAGTGGGAGGATTAACCTCTTTCCAATTCAATAGTATAGATCTTCTAGCCATTAGTGTAAGAAAAGCAATCATATCATCCGCAGGAAGAGATAAATAAGTCAAATCTATCATAGGTAATCCAAAAATTGCAGTAATGGGATGTGGTTGTAAATCAATATTCAAAACGGTAGATATAATGGAAAAAATTTCCTTCCAATAATTCTGTAAAGAGGGACAGGACCAAAACATATGTGTAAGGGAAGCTATTTCCAATTGAAATTTATCACATATAGGATCGATATGAAAATAAAAACGATGGAGCTTATCTTTAGACATAGCTCTATGAACAACTTTAAACTGTATCAGTGAATATTTTGCACATAGAGAAGAGGAGTTTACCAGTCGCAGAATTTTATTCCAATTTTCATTGGAAATATGAAGGTTGAGTTCTCTTTCCCAATCATTTTTAAACTTTCCAAAAGTCCCAGAATTTATTTTTGTAATTATATTATATAATTTAGATATCAAACCTTTTGGAGGGAATTTTGAATATAGTATATCCTCTAAAACAGTCGTAGTCTCCCGATTGGGAAAAGAGGGTAAAGTCGAAACTAAGAAACTCCTAATCTGCAAATATCGAAAGAAATGAGATCTAGGTAAATCATATTTCATGGATAATTGTTCAAATGACATGAAAGAGTTATCCAAGAATAAATCCGAAAAGCATGTTATACCTTTAACTTTCCAGAGTAAATAAGCTTGGTCAATTAGAGAGGGATGAAAAAGAAATTTAGTACAATAGGGGTTTCCAAGATAAAATGACTTAGGCCAAAAAATCACTGGAATTGAAACCATATACATAGTGTATGTTTAACCATTGGATTATCAATTAGTTTATATAGTTTAGTAAGAGTAAAAGGGAGAGCAGCTCCCAAAATAGAACGAATTGAGAAATTTTGTACCAGTTTAATTTCTAAATTTACCCAATGGGGATTTAGAGATAATTCTGAATAATTCAACCAATACCTTAAGTAACTAATATTAATTGCCCAATAATAAATTCTAAAGTTGGGTAATGCCAATCCTCCCTCCAGTTTAGATTTCTGTAAATATTTTTTTCCCAATCTAGGATTCTTGTTTTGCCAGATATATGAAGACAATTTAGAATCGACCTTAACAAAAAAAGATTTAGGAACAAAAATAGGTATAGCTTGCAATATATATAAAAATTTAGGTAAGATCATCATCTTAATAGCATTAATTCGGCCTATCATAGATAGGGATAATGGTGACCAATTAGTAAGTAAACTACCGATCAGGTCCAATAGAGGGAAAAAATTAGTCCTAAACAAATCTTTATGTTTTTTAGTAATCTTAATCCCTAAATATATAAAATAGTCTCTAGCTATTTTAAAAGGCAAACTATCATAAATAGGAACCCATCCATTAAAAGGGAATAATTCACTTTTATTTAAGTTCAGTTTATATCCCTAAAAATTACTAAATTGGGCTAATAAAGATAAATCTGCAGGAATAGAATTTTCAGGATTGGAAATATATAGCAATAAATCACCTGCATATAGTGATACTTCATGAATATCCCTGCAACGAATAATACCAGTAATATTGGGTGCTTCTCTGATAGCAATTGCCAAAGGTTCTAAAGCTAAGTTAAATAATAAAGGGCTAAGGGGGCACCCTTGCCTGGTGCCCCAAAATAATCGAAAATATGGCGATCTTTGGGTATTAGTAAAAATCGAGGCAACTGGGGAATTATGAAGAAGTTTAATCCAAGATATAAATATTGGACTAAAATTAAATTTTTCAAGAACTGTAAATAAATAAGGCCATTCTACTCTATCGAAGGCCTTCTCAGCATCTAATGAAATAACACATTCTGAGGACTTATGTGAAGGGGTGTAAATAATATTCATCAATCTTCTAATATTAAAAGAGGAATAACGATTTTTAATGAATCCAGTCTGGTCTTCAGAGATAATATATGGTAATATCTTCTCTAGCCTTGTCGCTAGAATTTTAGAGAAGATCTTAGAATCAACATTCAACAAAGAAATTGGTCTATAAGAAGAACATTCGGTCGGGTCTTTATTTTTTTCAAGATTAGAGAAATCGTAGCTCTGTAAAATGATTGTGGTAGTTTACCCAATGTGATAGATTCATCAAACATCTTAATAAGCCAGGGAGAGAGAGTAGAAGAAAAAGCTTTATAAAATTCCACAGAATATCCATCAGGACCTGGTGCTTTCCCCGAGTTCAGTGAGGAAATAGTATTATTGATCTCAGAATCTGTAATGGGTTTACTTAATTCTAAGTTATCTTGAGGTAATACTTTTGGGAGTTTCAAATGTTCTAAAAAATTAAACATATTACTAAGGTCTTGAGGGGATTCTGAACTATATAAGGATGTATAAAAATTTTGGAAAGATTGATTTATCTCTTCCTGGTTAACAGTCAGTTCTCCATTCTGTTTGCGAATCTCCACAATTTGGCGTCTAACTGAAATATTCTTCAGTTTACCCGATTTCTCACTATGCACATAAAAATCAGATTTAGATCTAATTAACTGGTTTTCAATCGAAGATGTAAGTAACAAATTATATTCCATCTGCAGTTCAATTCTTTGTTTGTAAAGTTCTTCAGTAGGATCAGTCACATATTTCTTGTCAATGTCTTTAATCTTCTCAACCAATAGATGAGTCTTGTTTTTGATGCATTTCTTCAAAGCTACTGAGTAAGAAATAATTTGACCACGAATGTATCCCACAATATTCCATAAGAAATTTCCGTAGTGTAATTTGTTGAAAAAAAAGTTAATTTGTTCTTTCATAAATTTAACAAAGTCTAAATCTTGCAATAATGTAACATCAAAACGCCAGTGCTTAATAGTAGAAACAGAGTCTTTGAATTTAAGAGAGAGTTGTAATGGAGAGTGATCTGAAATGGCTATAATGTCATACTTACAAGCAGTTACAAGTGAAATAAAACGTGAATCAATAAAAAAGTGATCAATTCTCGAGTATGAGTGGTATACATGAGAAAAAAAGGAAAACTCTTTATCTGTCGGGTGAAGAAATCTCCAAATATCAACAGCTCCGGAGTTAGTAAGGAAAGAGTTAATATATGTAGCCGATTTATTCGGTAGGAACTGTGAAGGTTTCGACCTATCTAGCAGGGGATTCAAACAACAGTTAAAATCCCCACCCATTATTAAATGATATTCATTTAGATTGGGTAAAATAGTAAACAAAGATCTAAAAAACTCAGGGTGATCTACATTCGGGGCATAAACATTAACCATGACAACCTTAATATTGAATAATAACCCAGTAACCAATAAAAATCTGCCGTTAGGGTCTACAGTGATGTCATGTTGAACAAATGTAATAGAGGGATCAATAAAAATAGATATACCTCGAGTCTTAGAGCATGAGTTGGCATGAAATTGTGGGCCTTTCCAAGATTTAAAAAAACGCAGATTATCCTCCTTCCTCACATGAGTCTCCTGTAAAAAAATAATCTGTGCTTTCAGTCTCTGGAATACTTTAAAGACCTTCCTCCTTTTAAACAGGTGGTTTAAACCATTAGCATTCCAAGAGACAAAATTAATGTTTTGATCCATTACTTAGGTCAACCCTCCAGTATATAAAGGGTTAACCAAAGCAGGGACCCATGCACCCGGAAGAAGAATTAAGCTATAAAGAAGGACCGGAAATGACGATGTGTCAGCCATATCTGTAGTTCTAAAAAAAATCAAGAAAAAACGAAAGAAAATTAAACATAAAAACCCCTGAAAGAAAATCAAAACCCACCCCCCACCCAAAAAGCCCCCCATCTGACCAGAGAGCGATCAGAGAAAAAAGAAGAAATAACACTAAACCTACCCCCATGTCTTCAGACGGCAACTCCTAATATTAAGGTAAGATCCACCACCTAAACTTATAAGAAGGATTTTATGGAGAAAGACAAAGAGAAAATGGCGAATGTAAAAAAAAAACCGCGAAAAGTTTTAATAAACAAAAAATAAAAAATCGCCATTTTCAGTAACTCAGAAATAAAATAGTAAAGAATATAATCATATTAGTATAGATTAATATAAAATTAAACATACACTTATATATTAAAAAAAATTTCTCACAGAGGAGAAAAAAAAATATAGAGATGAACAGGATAATTAGAGCTACAATGATCTATTACTTTTCAAATGGTCAGAAATCAGAGTCTGACTATTAACCTGAAAAAGACCAATATCTACCGCATTTTTTAATCGGTCACTCGGGCTGAGAGGTCGCGCTAGACGGGAAATTAGCCGACAGGTAGTTTCGTGCTGCAGACACGGAGTCGAATATTTGACGAGCTTGGTTCTCCGGAGAAATTCTGAGCCTCGCAGGATACAGGAGCGCAGGTTTCAGTTTCTTCTCAAAACATTCGGACATCAGATCTTTAAACAGTCTTCGAGCCCGTACTACCTCCGGACTAAAATCTTCATAGGCTCTTAGACTAAAGCCACGAACAGTCACATTTCCAAGTCTTCTGGCTGTACGAATCAATCTATCCTTTGTACTCACGTAGTGCATACGGACCATCACCACTCTGGGTTTAGAAGCTTCAGCATTTCGGTTCCAGATACGATGTACTCTATCGAGTAGCGGTGGATCAGCATGGAATTCGGATGGGTATGCTTCTTTTAATAGCTCAGCAAAAAACGTCAGGAGATCTCCTTTCTCAATGCCTTCAGGAATTCCAACCAAACGAATATTTTGTCTTCTGGAATGGTTCTCTGAATCAATGCTTTTCAGCTGGAGTGCTTCTAGCTGTTTAATTGCTTTGGAAAGTTTCTGTTCGACCTCAGCCAGTCTAATCTCTTTTTGTTGTACTTCAGTCTGAAGAGCTGCAATTAAGATGTGTTGTTTTTTGGTTTCAGCTTCTGAGGCAATTAAAGCTGTACGAAGTTCAGCTAGGTCTTTTTTGCGACAAACATCTTTGAATTCATCGCGAAAAAATTTCAAAAAGTCATTGAAGGTCATCTCACTTAGTTTAATGTCTGGTTGTTTCTTCTCTCGGCCGTCACCTTCTTTTGCCCGGGTTTTAGCTCGTGTAGCTTTTCCTTCAGTCATTTCTTCAAAATTTTCAGACTCAAGTATAAATAGAGAAATAATAAAGATCTTTCTGACTTCTGTGAAGTTAGTTCAAAGGTGGATACAGGTTAAAAATAGTATATTTTATGGAGCAAAAACCAAAACGTGTTTACTCCATGAGCGCCACCTGGAGACTCCAATTTGAGGAATTCCATGTCTTACAAAGATCGACCATATATCTGATCACACAGGCAGCAGACATGTTGGGAGGCAGCACCATCTCAGGATAGGTTCGATAGAATAACCAGCAGGTAATTCTTTCCATTCAGGTGGAACAGTTCAGTCCCAATTTCTGCCATGGCTCCTCTGGTCAGCAGGTTCCTTTGGCAGCTTTGCCCAATGTTTCAGACAGGTCTCACAGCTGGGAACCATCCTGTCGATGTCAGCATTTATCCCTGGCCAGTAAACAGCAGTTCTAGCCCTCGTACATTTTTCCATTACAAGGTACCCCTCATGCACCCTTTTCAGCATAACGTTGCAGTGATTGAAGAATGATAATTCTGCTCTGTCTGAGTGGAAGCCCATTGGCAACACTCTGCTCTGCTCTGATGTTGTAGTATTGCTGACATTCACCTCTGGACCAACCTTCATTCAGATTCTTGATAACCTTCTGTAGAACTATGTCCTTTTCTGTTCCAGCTGTGATCAGCTTGGATTTCATGTTAGATACGGGAAGAGATTCAGTGATCAGGTTCACATGTGGAGATTCAGATCTCTCTCTGTGGAACTCATTGTGTGTTTCACTCTGTGTCATTGCCCTGGACACTGTATCAGCCAGCACAATAAGTTTCCCTGGTGTGTACAGCAATTCAAAGTCATAACATGGTAGCTTCATCATCAGTCTTTGGATTCTTGGTGACATCTCACTGAGAATTTCTTGATTATTGCTATTAATGGCTTGTGGTCTGTCTCTGCCATGAATGTAGGTCAACCATACACATAACTGTGGAATTTCTTGAGTCCATAGACAAGAGCTAGGCATCCTTTCACTATCCGCGCATATCAACATTCAGATATAGTCGTCATCCTTGATTATTCTTCTACAGACTGAAGTAGTACAGCACCTATTCCATCTTTTGAAGTGTCCATAAATATTTTTGTCCTTCTGGTCAAAGAATGTAAGAAGCGCTGATTATGTAGTTAGAATGGTCTTCAGTTCTCCCCATTCTTCCTTGTGGTTGGCCGTCCACTTGAATTCACATTTGTCATGTAACAACTCCCTCAGTACCCCATTTATCCCTTCTATGGTGTGCTCCATTGTCCTGTGGAACACTTCAGGAGCTGAGGAAATTCCAAAAGGCATCCTTAAGCAGCAGTATCAGCCAGATGGTGCATTGAATGAACAGTATTTTGTGCTATCTTCATGCAGGTTTAATTGCCAGAAGCCTTGGGATGCATCTAATTTGGTGAAAAACTTTGCACTTTTAATTTCATCCCTGGTTGGAATCTGATATTGGCAGTCAAGTCTTTTGGGTCCATGCACACGCGTAGGTGTGCAAGAACAGCCACTGTTCTTCTTTCTGACACACATAATTGAATTCATCCATTCTATTGGCTCCTCCACTTTCCCAGTGATGTCATTTGGTCAAGTTCCTGCTTGAGTTTATCTTTTAGTGGCACTGGAACTCACCTTGGGGATCTGGTTTGGAAGAGAGAAGTGTATAACAGGTACAGGCAACATGGAGCAAATGAACTACCTGAAGAGTATCAAAAATGCAAGAAAAACTTTAAGAAAATCAGGAAGGTAAAAGAAGACATGAGGTGGCAAAATGGCAGATGGAATTTAATGCAGACAGGTGTGACGTGTTGCATTTTGGGAGGACAAACCAAGAAAGGACACACAAAGTAAATGGTCAGACACTGAGGAGTGCGGTAGAAGAGGGGTCAGGGAATACAGATACATAATTCCCTGAAAGTGGTGTCACAAGAGGATAGGGTTGGATGCCATAAATCAAAGCATTGAGTACAGGAGTTGGGATGTTTTGTTAAAGTTGGAAAAGACATTGATGAGGCCAGATTTGGACTATTGTGTGTAGTTTTGGTCACTTAACTACAGGAAAGATATCAATAAGATAGAAAGAGCACAGCGAAGATTTACTATGATGTTGCCCGGACTCAAGAACTGAGTTACGGGAAAGGTTAGGACTTCCCTGGAGTATAGAAGAATGAGGGGAAATTTGATAGAGTATTTAAAATTACGAGGGGGATAGACAGAGAAAATGTAGATAGGCTTTTTTCCACTGAGAGTAGGTGAGATACAAACCAAAGGACATGGGTTAAGAGTGAAGAGGAAAAGTTTAGATGGAACTTAACAGAGTGGTGGGAGTGTAGAATGAGCTTCCAGCTAAAGCAGGCTCAATTTCAACATTTAAGAAGAATATGGATGGGAGAGGCATGAAGAGCTAATGGACTGGGACTAGGCAAAAACAAATGGTTTGGCACAGACTAGAAGGGCTGAAGAGGCCTGTTTCTGTGCTGTAATGTTCTATGGTTCTAAGGTGCCGCATAAAAGCAGCCCACGCATGGAGACGCAGATGCCCTAACAAATGCGGCGACCATGCAGACTTGGGGGTGACACCATTCCAGGTGGCCTCCTGCACAGCAGGAAGATGGGGAACTGTGGCAGGAACGCCGGCTCTGATGTCAGCGCCTGGGGCCCATATAAGCATGATGGCCAGAGCAATAAACCAGTCTCAATTCCAAGGATTTGGTGTGTGTGTGTGTGTGATTCTTCGCCACATTTGTATAGTGCAAATGGTACATTGGTGGCCCTGACAGGTCCAACAGGCAGTTGGACCCGAAGATGATGGATCAAGCGACCATCGACATGGTCTCTCTCAGGCTCCCAATGTTTTTGGTGTTGCAGCTGCACGTGTGGTTTGACCAGCTTCACCACTTCATTGTCAGACACCCGCTACTTCGACATCATGAGCTCCCTCGATCAGAACATAGCAGCAAGGGTCGTAGACTTCCTACGGCAGCCTCCGGAACAAGGCAAATACGTGGCCCTCAAAGAGCTACTAACCCTCACTTTTGGGCTTTCCCATCCCAAGCGCACCACCTGATTGCTCCATATGGACAGATTGGGGAACAGGGCTCCGTCCACCCTAATGAGTGAGATGCTCACTTTGACCGAGGGCCACAAGCCTTGCCTGCTCTTTGAGCAGATCTTTCTGGAGCAGCTGCCCAAGGATATACGGCTGTTGCTCACAGTCGAGGACTTCAATGACCCTCAGAGCGTCGCAGACCAAGCAGACATGTTCTGGAAAGAGGAGGACACTGGCACCATCATAGACCACATCAGCGTCCCACGAACAACCCCTGACGAGATCAAGGCCAGCGGAGAGGGAACACCCCGGGACAGTTCTGCTCCACCATCAGTGATGGAGTGCGGAGGCACATCGATGCTGCCCACCTTGCAGGTTTTCAGGAAATGCCCTGACCAACTGTTGTTGATGGCTGCGACGGTTGCCCACGTGATAGCCTCCTTCACGTCTGAGACTCCTTGTCAGGCAGGCGTTTCCTGGTTGACATAGGCACCAAAATGACCATCCTACCCCTCCCCCCCCCCCCAGGCCTCGACACCCACAATGGCAAACAGGGCCCAGCACTGAGGGCAGCCAACAGTTCTACATTCGAACTTTTGGGACCCACACCATCCCCCTTCGGTCCAGCAACAGCCGCTTTACATGGACCTTCACCCTCGCGGCAGTGGCGCAACTGCTCCTAGGGGCCGACTTCCTTCATGCCCAATGCCTGCTGGTCGATCTCAAGGGACAGCGCCTGGTGCACGCCAAGACCTTTCAGATCCTGCCTCTAGGGGAAGCCAAGCTACCAGCCCCCCACCTGGACTCTAGAACACTCTCGGACAATGACCAATGGAGTGCCTCAGGGTTCAGTGCTGGGACCCCTGCTTTTTGTAATGTACATCGACGATTTGAACAAGGATGTTTGTGCCAAGGTGAGTAAATTTACCAATGACACAAAAATATGTGCTAAGGGGAACAGTGAGGAAGGTTTCCTGGATCAAATGGGGAAATGGACTAAGGAATGGCAGATACAGTTCAACTTGGAGAACTGCGAGGGTGTTGCACGTGGGTAAATGGCAGGGCCCTAAAGAGCAGAGGGTGCAGGTACATGGGTCGTTAAAGATGAAGTTTTACAAGGCGTTGGTGAGGCCACTCTTGGAATATTGTGTGCAGGTTTGGTCACTAAACTATAGGAAGGATATTATAAGGGAACAGGTTTACAGTTGTTGCCAGGATGGGGAAAGTTGAGTTCTCCTGTCCCACCCATGTCCCCCCATCTCCCATCCCCGCACATCCCCCCATCTCCCGTCCTGCCTACGTACCCCCCCCATCTCCCGTCCCACCCACGTCACTCCACCCTGTCCCCTCCACATCCCCATCTCCCGTCCCACCCACGTCCCCCCTCCCTGTCCCACCCCTTCCCCAACCTTGATCCCACCCACATCCCCCTCTCCCACCCATCCCCTCCTCTCACCCATGTCCCCACTCTGTCCCACCCCTTCCCCCATCCAGATCCCCCCCATTCCACCCACGTGCCCCCTCCCGTCCTTCTATCAGAGAACCACCCTTTTTTACCATCTGTCCTCTCCCCATCACTTCTCAGCTCTTCTACCCTCCCACCTGTATCCAGCCTATGCTCTTCCCCTTGCCCCTTCCTCCCTCCTCTCCCACTCACCATCTATTTTTTTCTCTTATTCCTGACAAAGGGCTCAGACCCGAAACATTACCCCCATGGATGCTGCGTGCCCTGCTGAGTTTTCCAGCACATTTATATACTGCACTTGCTCCCACAAGTCTGTCTGAGTGGTTAACGATGAGTTCGGCCAGTGTGGTGGCCCCACTCTGTGCACAGGAACATCAGGAATGGGAGCAGGGGTTGGCCATCCGGCCCATCAAGCCTGCTCCTCCAGTCATTAAAATCATGGCTACTCTGTTCCCCATAACCTGTAATCGATGCAAAAATTCAACCACGTTTTAAATATATTTAAGCAGACATTCTCTAATGAAGCATCTAATCCCGCGAATCTTGCGGCTATGGCCCCTAGTTTCAGTCTCACCTCGTGGAAGCAACTTTCTTGCCTCTATCTTATCCAGCCCTTTCATAGTTTTATATCTTTCCACAAAATCCCCTCATCGTTCTGAATTCCAGCCGGCCTGGTCCCTGGAGAATTTCTGGGCACAATCAGAACAGCACAAATCAAACGCACCCAGTCCTTTAATTCAAATTGTAAATCCATGCAGTTATTTTTCATCAACCAGGCAACACTACAATTTCAAAAACAATCCAACTCGTGGGGAATTTATTCTAATTGAAAGTTTTTTTCTTTATTTACGACATGGTTTAGAAGCCAATTCTGGCCATTTAAACCCATGCTGCCCAATTACACCCAATTGGCCTACAACCCTGGTACGTTTTGAAGGGTGGGAGGAAACCTGAATCCCCTGGGAGAACGTACAAGTGGGGGATTCGAACCCCGATCGATGGCGCTGTAACAGTATCGTGCTAATCATGCTATCCCCAGGTTCTTCAATAATGGATTTTACAGGGTGATAACTATTGGATGCCCAGACAGGACTATTAATTTCTGTATTGTATAGTTACTTCTCCAGTGAAAATAATTTGTAATCCAGATATAATCAGGCTCATTATAAATCCAGTAAAATCACAGAGGTGCTGGAGAAACTCAGCAGGTCTTGCAGCATTTGGAGGAGGAGACCTTCTTCAGGGTAGGCATCCCTCAAAGAGTGGAGGAACTGAATTAAATGAAACAGAATCGTGGGAGGAACTCAGCAGGTCAGTGTCTGCAGACTTTCAAGTTTCACGCTATTCCACTGCAAAACCTCTTTGAGGGGCACTTATCCTGAAGAAGTTGTCCTCCTTGGAGCTGCAAGACCTGTGTTTTTACTACAATCGCAGCATCTGAAGACTTTCATGTTCTGCTCTAAATCCAGTCCAAGGAGACTCAAACCTGGTAAGCAGGTTAAAACTGGAGATCAATGCATTCGGGCATTTCACCATTGGTTTGAAACATCCACTTCCCTGGTCTCCTCGCGCCCACTCTCAGGGAATGTCACTGCACACCATCCAAATCCCGGCACATCATCACACAAACCAAATGGTTGCTTGGTGCACAGCAAGGATCACCTCAAGCATCAAAGTTCAGATTCTAATCCACGTTAACTAGTTATTCAGCTGTCACCAGCAATTCAAATGTTAATTCCATCTGCTCTGCAGCCTGGGTTGCTATGTTCAGAGGATTCAATTTCATATTCAGCAACTTGAGGGATGGCATCGAGTTCAGACGCCCCATTGGCACCTCTGGAAAATAAAAAGGTAATCTTTCTTTTACTTGGAATAAACTTGCACATCCCAAATGTACCTCATAATTCACCATCACTGGTTACTTTGCTGTTTTAATTTTAATTTAAACATACAGCATGGTAACAAGCCCTTCCGGCCCACAAAGCCCATGGCGCCCAATGAACCTACAACACCTGTTCAATTTGAAGCCACCGGGGGAAACCCATGCAGACACGGGGAGAGCATACAAACTCCTTACAGTCAGTGAGGGAACCCAGGTCCCGATCGCTGTAATGGTGTTGGGCTAACCGTGCCACCAAATGCTCATGATAACGGCATCAAAGATCAAAGTCGAGCACTTCAAAATGATTGAAGGCATTCAGCATTAATATTCCAGTGCAACACCCGAAAGTGCTGGAGAAACTCAGCAGGTCACGCAGTGTCCGTGGGCAGTAACGGTTTTGGGCCCACATTCCTGATGAAGGGCTCAGGCCCAAAATGTGAACCACCTTTTACTTCCCATGGAAGGTAGTGACCCGCTAAGTTTCTCCAGCACTTCTGCACTCTTCATTCAAAACTCAAGAACGTCAGGAGAGGGAATGAAGAGGTCAGCACTAGTGCATCAGAAAATGCTTCTTGTATCTTTTAAACGCCCCTATTGTTGCAGCCTCCAACAGCACCCCTGACGATGCATTCCAGGCACCCACCACTCTCTGTGTAAAAAAAAAAAGTACCCCCAGTGTCTCACTGAAACTTCCCTCCCTTCACCTTAAACAGAGGCCCTTTGGCATTTGCCATTGACGTCCCAACAAAAGGTTGTCCACCCTATCTATGCCTCACATTAAGTCACCTCTCATCCTTCTTCACTCCAAAGGGAATAAAAGCCCCAGCAGCTCTGTTATCCTTGTCTCATAAAACACATTCTCCATTCTCCTGCTAAATCTCCTCAGCTCCCTCTCCACAGCTTCCACATCCTTCCTGTAATAAGGCCAGCAGAACTGAACACAATATTCCAAGTGTGGTCTTACCACAGTTTTTTCAAGCTGTAACATTGCCTCTCGGCTTTTGAACTCAATCCTTGGATTAATGATGCCCGATCAACCTGCCCTGAAACTTTGAGAGATCTGTGGATTTAAACCCCAAGGTCCCTTCCTCTGTTCTTCCACATGGTTAAGAATCCTACAATTAACCCTGTACTCTGCCTTCAACTTTCCAAAATGCATCACCTCACATTTATCCGGATTGAACTCCACCTGCATCCTGCCTGTAATCTGCTGGGACCAGTGACAACCTTCTACACTATCCTCAACTCCAACCTTCATGCCAACTGCAAACTTATTCTTTCTTTTTCAATCTTTTTATTAAACATCCCTAATCAGTAAACAATATCTGAGGAGAATAGAGTCCAGAATCGAATAGTAAAACAGAAACATCAAAATATTGCAATACATAACATGACATGTAACATGTTGAACAATATTGTCCCTTTCTCCTCAATTTGGAATATTCAAAAAAAGAGAAAAAAGAAATCATTGTTAAAGCCCCATCAAACCAAACAAAATAAACAAAAGAAAGCAACAAAAAAAATAGGCTGGGCAGCCTAAACAAAGAATTCACAACAGATCAATGTTAACTATTTATCTGGTCTTCGCCAATAACAAAAACAACACAAATCCACCAACAGTCTGGAAAGTGAAGTCAAAATACAAAAATAGAGCCGGTGAATTAGGATCTTTCCATTTAAAGAGAATAGCTCTTCAGGCCAATGGTGTAGTAAGATATACAAAAGTGGGAACTCGATCCACCCCTGCAACTATCATTCCAAAAATAGAAGTCAATGGATTAGGTGGCAATCTAACACCCAGTAGAATGGACAAAGTCCAGAAAATATCTGTCCAATATTTCTCCAAAACAGAGCAAGACTAAAACATATGCATTATGTTGACAGGATTTCAAGGTTTGATTTACAGGGAAAGATTGTTCAGACTAGGGCTTTTTTCTCTGGAGCATAGAAGATTGAGAGGGGACTTGATAGAGGTGTTTAAGATTTTAAAAGGGACAGACAGAGTAAATGTGGATAGGCTTTTTCAATTAAGAGTGGGGGAGCTTCAAACTAGAGGGCATGGTTTAAGATTGAAGGGGGAAAATTATAAGCGGAACATGAGGGGAAATTTCTTTACGCAAAGGGTGGTAGGGATGTGGAATGAGCTTCCGGCAGACGTAGTTGAGGCGGGATCATTGGTTACATTTAAGGATAGACTGGATAGTTACATGGAGAGGAGAGGACTAGAGGGGTATGGACCGGGTGCTGGTCAGTGGGACTAGGAGGGTGGGAATTTGTTATGGCATGGACTAGTAGGGCCGAACTGGCCTGTTCTGTGCTGTAAGTGGTTATATGGAATGACCTAAGAGAGGATTACAGGCAAATCTGCCCCAAACCATATAACCATTTACGGAGCGGAAACAGGCCATGTTGGCCCAGCAGCCAATGTAACAGCAAGTCTTGCCCCAAGTGCTGGAATTGAATTAAGCTGTTTCTTGCCACATGTACAAGGCACAGTGAAAATTGCTGTCTGTGTGCTACCCAGACAAGTCAACCTCAAAAGAAAATGAACAAATGACTCACCCCAAGGAGATCGGAACCACCTGCCCGCCTTGATCCATACCCACCCCACCCTGATTAGTATCTGCTCCAGTCTGATCAGACATGCCCGCCCTGATCCGTATCTGCCCCACCCTGATTGGACCCATCCACCCACCCTGATCTGTTCCCGCCTGACCCTGATCCGTATCCGCTCAACCCTGATTGGACCCGCCCTGCCCTGATCCGTACATGCTCTGCCCTGATCCGTACACGCTCCGCCCTGATCCATTCCTGCCCCGTCCTGTCTCACTCTGACATGATCCATACCCGCCCTGTCCTGTCTCACCCTGACA
This sequence comes from Narcine bancroftii, assembly GCF_036971445.1. Lineage (NCBI taxonomy): Eukaryota > Metazoa > Chordata > Chondrichthyes > Torpediniformes > Narcinidae > Narcine > Narcine bancroftii. Next base: position 97,087,793 of record NC_091474.1, read on the forward strand.
TGATCAGCGCCCGCCACACCTGACCCGCCAGTACCTGACCCGCCCTGATCAGTACTTACCCTGCCCTAATCAGTACCCACTCTAACCTGATCAGTGCCCACCCAGACGTCTCACCCTGCCGTGATCAGTGCCCACCCCTCGTGACCAGTACTCACTCCTCTCTGATCAGTACCCGCTCCGCTCTGATCTGTACCCGCCCCGCTCTGATCTGTACCCGCCCCGCTCTGATCTGTACCCGCCCCGCTCTGATCTGTACCCGCCCCGCTCTGATCTGTACCCGCCCCGCTCTGATCTGTACCCGCCCCGCTCTGATCTGTACCCGCCCCGCTCTGATCTGTACCCGCCCCGCTCTGATCTGTACCCGCCCCGCTCTGATCTGTACCCGCCCCGCTCTGATCTGTACCCGCCCCGCTCTGATCTGTACCCGCCCCGCTCTGATCTGTACCCGCCCCGCTCTGATCTGTACCCGCCCTACCCTGCCTCATCCTGCTCTGATCTGTACCCGCCCTGCCCTGCCTCACCCTGCCCTGATCTGTACCCACCCTGCCTCACCCTGCCCTGATCCGTTCCCTCCCCACCCTGATCCATACCCACCCTGCCCTGATCCATGTCCACCCCACCCTGATCCACGCCCACCTCTCCGTGATCCGCACTCACCCCACCCTGATCAGCACCCGCCCCACTCTGATCAGTACTCACCATTAATCTCATTTGCTTCCAGGTTAATATTTTCCAAGGTTGTCAGCTCTGTGAGCTGGTCTGGGAAGACAGAGAACTTATTCCGTGCAAGGTTTATGGTTTTCAAGTGTTTCAGAGTCTTAACTTCATCAGGTAGCTGTTTCAGGAAATTGCCTTCAAAGTTTAGCTCTGAGGACAAAGATTTTGGAAAATTTACCAAAAAGGAAAATAGAAACAGAAGAGATCAAAACCCCATATTGAAACGGAGGAAGTTAGTGGGTCGATGATCATCTGTGGAAGCAGATTTGTAGCAATGTAGGGTTTCCACCTGAAACCCCCCCACATTTTCCCCGCTGACACGTCTGTCCATGGGCTCATTCACAGCCAGACTGAGACCACCCGTGAATTGGAGGAACAACACTTCATCTTCCATCTGGGCACGCTCCAACCAGATGACATTAACAGTGACCTCCACTTTCCACTGAACCTCTCCCCCCCCCCCATCTTTTTCCCCATTTCCTCTAGGTCTCTCCATCTCTCTCCCCATTTACCAGTCTCCTTTCACAGAGCCCAAATCAATTCTCACCTTTCCTCTTATCAGATCAAATTAACACCTTTTGTTGGTCTGTTCTCTTCCCCCTCCCATTTATCACCATTTCTCTCCCGTCTTTAATTCAGACACCTGCCTGCTTTTCACTCATACCTTCAAGAAGGGCTCAGGCCAAAAAGGTCAGTCACATATCTTTACCTCCCGCAGATGCTGCAAGACCGGCTGAGTTCCTCCAGCATTTTTGTGTTTTTACTGTAATCTCAACATCTGCAGAACTTTTGTGTTTCATCCCAAAGCTTCTCTTTTATATCAAGCTCCTCGGGATCGCTGGATCCAATACTGATTGGTGATGGAAGGCGGGGCAATGAGTGTTTCTCTGACAGTAAAACAAAAATGAATGGCATAACAGAGAGGGAGGAAGGATTTCCGAGGATGCAATAGGAAAATTGGCTGAAGCAGTGACATACGAAGGTTTGTCAGAGAAGTCCATGGTGATGCATGTTGGGGGGGGGGAGTCAAGCATTGAGTAATTGGTAGAGCCCCAAGCAGTGATGTTGTCCAGAGGCCTTAGGCCCAAGGCCCTGATAGTGGTGACAAAGATGGCTAAAGATTAGGTTCACTTGTCTTTATTGGCACTGAGTATAAGAGTTGCAAGTGATACATAAAAATCCGCAGATGCTGTGATTGTAGTAAAACCAGAAATGCTGGAAGAACCCAGCCGGTCTTGAGGCGTCCATGGAAGGTAAAGATATATTACTGACATTTCAGGCTACAGATATACAAAACATCGGTTAGATCGCATTTGGATTACAGTTCTGATCACTCCAAGAAGATGGAGAGGTTGTAGAGAGGGTATACGTGATTTGCCAGGACGCGGCCTGAAATGGAGGACTGGTTATAAGGAGACATTCGATAAGCTTGGGTTAGTCTCACTGGAACACACGAGGTTGGAGGGGTGACTTTACTGTTTAAAATTACGAGGAGCCGAGACAGGATAATCAGTCGTTCCCCAGAGCAAGGAATCTAAAACTAAATGGTGCAGACTTAAGAACTCTGAAGAGTATTTGTGACCGAGAGGGTGGTAGGCCTCTGGAACAGGCTGCCAGAGGCATCAGTGGAGGTGGTCATTAGCAAAACTTGGAAAGGTATTTGGAAAGCTGAGATAGGAAAGGCCAAGATGGACACATGCAAGTGGGAGAACGCAGTGCGGTTGACACAGATGAGGGAGGTGGGACAGAGGGGCCCATCACTGTGACAAATGATTTTGCCACTTCATCACATCTTTTTTGTTCTGATTCACGCATGGTCAACACACCAACAAAACACTGCCTCTCTTCAATTTTAATGCAAGATTATTTGAGTGCAAAAATAAACAAGTTTTCGTGGCCTCAGTGAAACACAGCTGGAATGCAGGGTCCAGTTTTGGTCTCCCTTCCCAGGGAATTGTATCATTTTATAGTGACACGCTCTCAGTTGATGGGAAATAACGGCATTTACTCAGCGTCAACCAGCTGCAACTCTTGTTGTCATTTGTACAGCATCGGTAACCTGGAGAAAGCTTACCCTGCAACTGGTTAAAGTTGGTCATAAAGCTTCCAGTGATGGAGTTCAGCTCGTTGTTTTCCAGAGAGACGAACTGAATGTTCCCCAACACATCCTCCATGACTTTGAAGAGCGCAACTGGAAAAGTGGTCAGCTTGCAGTTTGAGAGGTCTGGGAAAACAACGGTCACAAATGTATGCTGTGTGACAGAGTATATAGTTATGTTTTTGGGAGATAAATTGGGAAAGATTTGTTAGTGTAGGTCACATAGAAACACTTTAAAACAGATCTTATTTAAAATACTGGAGCTCTGCTAATGCTAAACATGTCGGGGCCTCAGAGCCTTTGCAAATGCTTTGGAGAGTGCCCAAGAGACATCACTAATGGACTGTTGTTTACAAAAAGGCAACAGATGAAAGAGCTTATCGGAGTCGCCTTCTGTCTGGAGGGAACTGCTGTTCTGAGAGGATCATGTGGTTTTGCAAGCAGAGAGAGTCAATTAGGCTTTCTTTCAGAGAGAGAGAGAGAGAGAGAGAGAGAGAGAGACACACACACACACACAGATCACTTCTACAGTGTTACAGACAGTAACAGCAGCTGGGACTGGAACAGGACAAGCTTGTGGAAAACCCCATTTGGAAGATGGGTTGTAAGTGCTTAGTTCAGCCTGGTCAAGGCCCTTGTGGTTCATGCAAGAGAGGACTGGCTGTCTAATGTTTCATTTGGAATAAGAGAAAAAAAAGCACTCTGTGGTGACCTGAAAGAGGTTATCAGCTGTCAGGAGGAAAACAACGAATCAGAGGATCATGGGACTACAGATCAATCGGCTGTAATTGGGCGGCACTCGTGGGCAGAAAGGGCCTGTTGCCGTGCTGCATGTCTAAAACAAAACCTTAGCCTAAAAGCCATCAGTTCCATGATCTAAATCCATGGACATATTTTTTTCTTTTTTTTTCTTTGGCTTGGCTTCGCGGACGAAGATTTATGGAGGGGGTAAGAAGTCCACGTCAGCTGCAGGCTCGTTTGTGGCTGACAAGTCCGATGCGGGACAGGCAGACACGATTGCAGCGGTTGCAAGGGAAAATTGGTTGGTTGGGGTTGGGTGTTGGGTTTTTCCTCCTTTGCCTTTTGTCAGTGAGGTGGGCTCTGCGGTCTTCTTCAAAGGAGGTTGCTGCCCGCCAAACTGTGAGGCGCCAAGATGCACGGTTTGAGGCGTTATCAGCCCACTGGCGGTGGTCAATGTGGCAGGCACCAAGAGATTTCTTTAGGCAGTCCTTGTACCTTTTCTTTGGTGCACCTCTGTGCACCATGGACATATATCACGTGAAGAAAAGCCCTGAGCGCTGTGGAACACCACTGGTCATTGGCGGCCAACTAGAAAAGGGCACTTTTATTCCACTCTGCCTCCTGCTGGTCAGCCAAACATCTATCCATGTTTATATCTTTCGTACAATCCTATGGGCTCATACCTGGCTTATCAGCCTCATGTGTGGCACCTTGTTAAAGGCCTTCCGAAAATCCAAGTAAACAACGTCCACTGACTCTCCTTCATCTGTCTCAAAGAATTCCACCAGGGTTGTCAGGCAAGATTTCCCCTGAAGGAAACCTTGCTGATTTCTGCCTATTTTACCCTGTGCCACCACATACCCCAAAATCTCATCCTTGATAATAGATTCCAACATCTTGCCAATCACTGAAGTCAGACTAACTGGCCGATAATTTCCTGTCTTTAGCCTCTTTCCCTTCCTGAGTGACATTTGCAACTTCCCACTCCTCTGGAATCACTCCAGAATCCTTGATTCTACCAAAGCCTCCACAATCTCCTCCGCTACCTCTTTAGGAACCCTGGGGTGTGGGGTCTTTAATCCACCGTCAGACATAACTTCCCCAGCACCTACTCCTCAGTAACAGCACCGACACCTATTTCTGCCCCATGACCCTCTGGAACTGCTGGCATCTTCCTAAGTGAAAACCAACACTAAATAGAGTTTTAATTTTAATTTAATTTTTAATTTAGACCTACAGCCTGGTAACAGGCCATTTCAGCCCATGAATCCGTGCCGTCAAATTACACCCAACTAACCTACAACCCCCGGTACATTTTCAAACGGTGGGAGGGAACCAGAGCCCCCGGGGAAAACCCAGGTAGACATGGGGAGAACGTACAAACTCCTCACAGACACCGCAGGATTCGAACCCGGGTCCCGATTGCTGGCGCTGTAACAGTGTTGCACTAAACACTACACCAACTGTGTCACCCTAAGTTTAGCTATCATTCCCTTGTCCCTCATTACTATCTTCCCAGCATAATTTTCCTGCAGTCCAAATGACCGTCCTCTTTTGCTCTTTCTATTGAGGCAGCCCGCCTCCGTGGCGATTGAGCCAGCGCTCCGGGCGGCGTGCACGGCCAATGGCCAGCAGCCCGCCGAGCGGTACTGGACCCAACAAGCCAACCAGCAGGTGAACAGCAAGGGCAGCTTAAAGGCCAACGACACCAAAATGGCGCTGGTCTTGCTGCACAGGCAATAGACAGGGAGAGCAGGCAGGGAAAAAGGGCATTGTCATGCAGGAAAGTACCCACATGCAGGAAACCTACTTTTATTATGCGGGTCGTGATGTCAGGCAAGGAGGGCCATGGCAAGAACGGTGCAAGTATAAACGTCAGGCCTGAGCCCGAATAAAATTCAGAGCTTAACCTGACTACACTATGTGTGTGTGTGTCTACTTTCGAGTAGCACGTGGCTACAATTGGTGACCCTGATGGTTTAGACGGCATCTAAACCCAGCGATGAGTGAACAGGCTGCAGTCAACGCGGTTGGTCTCAGGTTGCCAACCTTCTGGACATAGAAGCACAGAAACATAGAAGATAGGAGCAGGAGTAGGTCATTCGGCCCTTCGAGCTTGCTCCGCCATTCAATGAGATCATGGCTGATCTTAAAGTTCAGTACCCCGTCCCCGCCTTCTCTCTGTAACCCCTAATCAACCACGAGTGTGGCTTGACCAGGCTGAGGCACGGTTCCAGATCCAGCAGATTCCACTCAGTACTACCACATGGTGAGCGCCCTAGACCAGGACACAGCAGGCCAGGTGGCCAACTTCATCCAGGAGCCCCTTTTGGAAGGTGCGTACACTGCCTTCAAGGACTTGCTGATCGAGACTTTTGGGCTCTCATGGCATGAGAGAAGGACATGTCTGCTCCACCTGGACGGGCTAGGGGACAGGCCTCCGTCAGCCCTCATGAACAAGATGCTGGCCCTCCTGGGCAAACATGAGCCCTGCATCATGTTCGAGCAGGTATCCCTGGAGCAACTGCCCAAGGGTATCCAACTGCTCCTGGCTGATGCGGATTTCATGAGTGGACGTTCTGCGGAAACAGAAGAGAGGGTGCTTGGCTTCTGTGGAGTTCGTCACTAAACCCCGCAGCCAGAACCGTGCAGAGCTGCTGAGAAAACAGCAGCGACCCAGGGGAGGTAACCCAGGCACCAGTGATGGGGTGCCGGAGCCCGCCAATGAAGGCCGCCATGCACGTTTCAGGGAAACGCTGGGGCCAGACGTCACTAATGGCCACGAGAGCTGGCCACCAAGACAGCCTCCTGTACATTTGGGACCGACACTTCCTTGTGGTCACAGGAGCGGAGGTCAGCATCCTTCCTCTGTCGGAACAGGACACCAGTTGGGACCCAAGCTGAGGGCCTCCAACAACAGCACGATTTGGACCTACGGTACCCACAAGGCCCAACTGCAGTTGGGAGGCAGCCTCTTCTCATGGGTGTTCACACTGGGCACAGTGGAACAGCCGCTCCTAAGAGCAGAATTCCTGCGCGCCCACAGCCCGCTGGTGGACCTCAAGGGAAGGAGATTGGTCCATGCCAAGACTTTTCAAACCTTCCCCCTCAAAGATACCAGGCTCCCAGCACTCCACCTGGACTCTTGTACAGCGAGTGGACAACGAATACATCAGTGTCCTGGCCAGGTTCCCTGCAGTATTCACCCCCCAATTCACCATGATGCTGCCCCAACATGGAGTGCAGTACCATATCCTGACCCAGGACACTCCGCTTCATGCAAGGGCAAGAAACCTTCCTCCAAGGGCAAGAAACCTTCCTCCAAGGGCAAGAAACCTTCCTCCAAGGGCAAGAAACCTTCCTCTGGAGAAGCTCCAGCTGGCGAAGGAGGAGATCTGGAAGCTGGAGGAGCTCGACATCATACAGCGGTCGGATAGCCCATGGGATTCTCCCCTGCACATGGTACCCAAAGCAACTGGGGGCTGGCTCAACGAGGCCTCAATACCAGATCGATACCCCGTGCTGCACATCCAGGACTTTGCAGCTCACCTGCACAGGGCAAAGATCTTCTCCAAGGTGGATTTTGTGCGGGGATATCATCAGTGCACCCCGATGATATACCAAGACCGCCATCGTCACCCAGTTCAGCCTCTTCGAATGCCATTCGGGTTGAAGAACGCAGCACGGATCTTTCAGCAGCTCATGGACACAGTGGGCCGAGTTCTGGATGGCACCTTCAGGTACCTGGACGACATCCTCGTGGCGAGCAGGAACCAACAAGAACACATGGCTCACCTCTGCAACCTCTACACCCAACTGAGCAAGTTCGGCCTGACCATCAACCCAGCCAAATGTCAGTTTGGGTTGGAGGCCATCGACTTCCTGAGCCACAGGATAACCAGGGAAGGAGCCACACCTACCCAGTAAAATGGAGGCCATCCTGAAGTTTCCCAAACCCAACACAACTAAGGGACTACACAAGTTCATGGGGATGATCAATTTCTATCACAGGTTCATCCCTACAGCTGCCTGCATCATGCAGCCCTTGTTCACCCAGATGGCAGGCAAGGCGAAGGACATCACATGGGATGAGGACTCAGCAGAAGCCTTCATGAAGTCTCCTGGCACATCCCAGGTCAGACGCTCCAACAGCCCTAACAGTGGATACCTCAGGAATGGCGATCAGCAGAGTTCTGGAGCAGCAGATCGAAGGAAGTTGGCGGCCGCTGGCTTTCTTCAGCGGCCTCAAGAACTGAAGAACAGTGCTTTCGTCAGAGAGCTACTGGCACTGTACTTAGCCATCTGCCACTTCAAGTACTTCCTAGAGGACAGGTCCTTCACAGACCACAAGCCTCTGACTTTCGCCTTGACTGAGGTCTCAGACCCCTGGTTGGCCCGCCAGCAACAACACCTGTCTTACACCACAGATATAAGGCACGTCTCCAGCAAGGACAAAGTGGTGGTCGACACACTGTCCAGACAATGTATCCACGCCCTATCAAGGGGAGTGGACTTCGTGGCACTGGCGGAGGTGCTGCAGAGCGACAAGGAGATGCCCCAATACAGGACTGCCATATCGGGTCTGCAGCTCCAGGATATCCAAGTCGGCACAGGCAACACCCACCTTCCTGTGCGACATGGCCACCGGTCAGGCTTGGAGGTGTCAGGTTTTCAATTCCATCCACCCATCAAGACCATGGTCTGGCTGGTGGTAAGCAAATACGTGTGGCATGGATTTCAGAAACAGGTCAGTGTGTGGGCGAAGGCATCCACACAGTGCCAAACATCCAAGACCACACCTCACCCCCAACAAAGGTTCAACCACATCCACGTGGACACAGTAGGACCTTACCCAGGGTTTCCGCTACCTGTTCACAATAGTCGGCTGCTTCACCAGGTCGCCAGAAGCAGTCCTGCCTCGTGCACCAGGGCCCTCATCTCGTCCTGGGTGGCACGGTTCGGGTTACCGTTCCACATCACACAACAGCCCACCACCCACAGTACACTTCTACAGGCACCTTAAAGCAGACTCATGACCAGACTCCAAGGACCTAACTGGGTAGACGAACTACTATGAGCACTGTTGGGTATCCGCACAGCACCCAAGAAGGACCTCAACATCTCTTCCCCAATCTCGTCTACAGAGCTCCACTGGTGGCTCCGGGGAAATTCGTACCACCCCAGGCGGACAGTAGGAAGACTTGGCAGCTTTCCTCTGCAGGTTGAGGGAAAGAGTCAGCAATCTGGCCCCGACTCCACCTTTCAGGCACAGACACGCCAGGACCAATGTACCCAAAGACCTACAAGACTGTGAGTATGTTTTCATTCACAGGGGTCCACATCATCCACTGCTGTAGAGGGTCCGTTCCAGGTCATCGGTAACAATGGAGCCACGTTCGAGCTGGAGGTCGGATGTAAGACAGAGGTTTTCAGCACGGACATGCTGAAGTCAGCACACCTGGATCAGTTGAGACACCAGCACCACGCCGAAGAGGCAGGCCACCGAAGGTCGCAGAGACTTTCCCTCTAGGCACCAAGGACAATACCACCGGTTCTGAGGGTTGGGTCATGTGGTGGCACACTGCCGTGCGATCAAGCCAGCGCTTTGGGCGGTGACCGCAACCAAAGGCCAACAGCCCATGCAGCAGCACTGGCCCCCAACAAGTGAACCGGCGGGTGAACGGCAAGGGCAGCTTAAAGGCCAGCGACCCCAAATTGGCGCTGGCCTTGCTGCACAGCCAACAGGGAGAGCGGACGAGGAAGAAGTGTATTGTTATGCAGAAAAGTACCCACTTTGGTTATGCATGTGGTGACGTCAGCCAAGGGGGGCCATGACGAGAACGGTGCAAGTATAAAAGTTGGGCCTGAGTCCTAATAAAACTCAGAGCTTAACCTGACTACACTACATGTGTGACTTCTTTCGAGCGGAGCGTAGCTACACGATATCTGAAAAAGCTTTTCTCCTCCTCTGTTATTGGCTAGCTTATCCTCATATTTCACCTGTTCCTCCTGCTTGGCATTTCTGCTCACTGTCCTCAGGTTCCCTGTAGCACCAGTTGCTGTAAGTGGAGCCATGCTTCCAGCAAGAGCTGGCCAAGGCAGCTGAAACCAAGGTCATTTTACACTGCTATTTACAGGGACAAACTGACCCTCGATCCCAGAGTGGGAACATCAGCTGTGTCCCAACGAGTCCTGAAGCTCACATCACCTCAGGGACTTACCCAACCGATTCCTGCGCTCTGCCACGGTCTCGTTGACGATCCGAGCAACCCGAGCTGCATCCTTGGCCATTGTCACAACGTCAGACTGTAACGCAAAGCAAACATGATTAATTCACAACGACCATCCGTTGCGGTTTGGTCCGGAGAACATTTATCAATGGCTCAAAAATAAAACTCCTCCCACTTCACGGAGGCGAGACGTGGCATGGGACGAGTTTGGGGAAATAAGGGAGACAGGGTGTGGGGAAAGGGTGTGGGGGAGAATGGTGCAGGAGTGGAGGGGGAGCAGTGGGAGATGGGATGTGGATGGGAGAAACATGAGATGTGGGGGAATAGGGGTGTGGGGAGAGGGAGTTGGAGAGGGGGTTGCAGGGGAGAAAGGGGTTGCGAGGAGAGTAGGGGTGGAGGAAAGGGGAGAGCGGGGGAGTGGGGAGTCAGGGGAGATGGGGCGGGGATTCAGGGGAGACGGGGCGGGGATTGTGGGGGAGATGGGGGTTGCAAGGTAGATGAGGGTTGCAAGGTAGATGGGGGTTGCAAGGTAGATGGGGGTTGCAAGGTAGATGGGGGTTGCAAGGTAGATGGGGGTTGCAAGGTAGATGGGGGTTGCAAGGTAGATGGGGGTTGCAAGGTAGATGGGGGTTGCAAGGTAGATGGGGGTTGCAAGGTAGATGGGGGTTGCAAGGTAGATGGGGGTTGCAAGGTAGATGGGGGTTGCAAGGTAGATGGGGGTTGCAAGGTAGATGGGGGTTGCAAGGTAGATGGGGGTTGCAAGGAAGATGGGGGTTGCAAGGAAGATGGGGGTTGCAAGGTAGATGGGGGTTGCAAGGTAGATGGGGGTTGCAAGGTAGATGGGGGTTGCAAGGTAGATGGGGGTTGCAAGGTAGATGGGGGTTGCAAGGTAGATGGGGGTTGCAAGGTAGATGGGGGTTGCAAGGTAGATGGGGGTTGCAAGGAAGATGGGGGTTGCAAGGAAGATGTGGGTTGCAAGGTAGATGGAGGGAGTGGGGAGGGGGGAGAGAGGGATTGTGAAGGGGGTTGCAAGGTAGATGGGGGAGAGGAGGAGGAGGGGAGGGAGTGGGGATTGTGGAGAAAGGGGTTGCAAGGTAGATGGGGGGAATAGAGGGAGACGGGGGGATAGAGGGAAACAGGGGACGGAGGGAGACGGGGGGAACAGAGGGAGACGGGGGGAACAGAGGGAGACGGGGGGAACAGAGGGAGACGGGGGGAACAGAGGGAGACGGGGGGAACAGAGGGAGACGGGGGGAACAGAGGGAGACGGGGGGAACAGAGGGAGACGGGGGGAACAGAGGGAGACGGGGGGAACAGAGGGAGACGGGGGGAACAGAGGGAGACGGGGGGAACAGAGGGAGACGGGGGGAACAGAGGGAGACGGGGGGAACAGAGGGAGACGGGGGGAACAGAGGGAGACGGGGGGAACAGAGGGAGACGGGGGGAACAGAGGGAGACGGGGGGAACAGAGGGAGACGGGGGGAACAGAGGGAGACGGGGGGAACAGAGGGAGACGGGGGGAACAGAGGGAGACGGGGGGAACAGAGGGAGACGGGGGAACAGAGGGAGACGGGGGGAACAGAGGGAGACGGGGGGAACAGAGGGAGACGGGGGGAACAGAGGGAGACGGGGGGAACAGAGGGAGACGGGGGGAACAGAGGGAGACGGGGGGAACAGAGGGAGACGGGGGGAACAGAGGGAGACGGGGGGAACAGAGGGAGACGGGGGGAACAGAGGGAGACGGGGGAACAGAGGGAGACGGGGGAACAGAGGGAGACGGGGGAACAGAGGGAGACGGGGGGAACAGAGGGAGACGGGGGGAACAGAGGGAGACGGGGGGAACAGAGGGAGACGGGGGGAACAGAGGGAGACGGGGGGAACAGAGGGAGACGGGGGGAACAGAGGGAGACGGGGGGAACAGAGGGAGACGGGGGGAACAGAGGGAGACGGGGGGAACAGAGGGAGACGGGGGGAACAGAGGGAGACGGGGGGAACAGAGGGAGACGGGGGGAACAGAGGGAGACGGGGGGAACAGAGGGAGACGGGGGGAACAGAGGGAGACGGGGGGAACAGAGGGAGACGGGGGGAACAGAGGGAGACGGGGGGAACAGAGGGAGACGGGGGGAACAGAGGGAGACGGGGGGAACAGAGGGAGACGGGGGGAACAGAGGGAGACGGGGGGAACAGAGGGAGACGGGGGGAACAGAGGGAGACGGGGGGAACAGAGGGAGACGGGGGAACAGAGGGAGACGGGGGGAACAGAGGGAGACGGGGGGAACAGAGGGAGACGGGGGGAACAGAGGGAGACGGGGGGAACAGAGGGAGACGGGGGGAACAGAGGGAGACGGGGGGAACAGAGGGAGACGGGGGGAACAGAGGGAGACGGGGGAACAGAGGGAGACGGGGGAACAGAGGGAGACGGGGGAACAGAGGGAGACGGGGGGAACAGAGGGAGACGGGGGGAACAGAGGGAGACGGGGGGAACAGAGGGAGACGGGGGGAACAGAGGGAGACGGGGGGAACAGAGGGAGACGGGGGAACAGAGGGAGACGGGGGAACAGAGGGAGACGGGGGAACAGAGGGAGACGGGGGGAACAGAGGGTGACGGGGGGAACAGAGGGAGACGGGGGGAACAGAGGGAGACGGGGGGAACAGAGGGAGACGGGGGGAACAGAGGGAGACGGGGGAACAGAGGGAGACGGGGGGAACAGAGGGAGACGGGGGGAACAGAGGGAGACGGGGGAACAGAGGGAGACGGGGGAACAGAGGGAGACGGGGGGAACAGAGGGAGACGGGGGAAGGAGGGAGACGGGGGAAGGAGGGAGACGGGGGAAGGAGGGAGACGGGGGGAAGGAGGGAGACGGGGGGAAGGAGGGAGACGGGGGGAAGGAGGGAGACGGGGGGAAGGAGGGAGACGGGGGGAAGGAGGGAGACGGGGGGAAGGAGGGAGACGGGGGGAAGGAGGGAGACGGGGGAAGGAGGGAGACGGGGGGAAGGAGGGAGACGGGGGGAAGGAGGGAGACGGGGGAAGGAGGGAGACGGGGGGAAGGAGGGAGACGGGGGGAAGGAGGGAGACGGGGCGAAGGTGGGAGACGGGGCGAAGGAGGGAGACGGGGCGAAGGAGGGAGACGGGGCGAAGGAGGGAGACGGGGCGAAGGAGGGAGACGGGGCGAAGGAGGGAGACGGGGCGAAGGAGGGAGACGGGGCGAAGGAGGGAGACGGGGCGAAGGAGGGAGACGGGGCGAAGGAGGGAGACGGGGCGAAGGAGGGAGACGGGGCGAAGGAGGGAGACGGGGCGAAGGAGGGAGACGGGGCGAAGGAGGGAGACGGGGCGAAGGAGGGAGACGGGGCGAAGGAGGGAGACGGGGCGAAGGAGGGAGACGGGGCGAAGGAGGGAGACGGGGCGAAGGAGGGAGACGGGGCGAAGGAGGGAGACGGGGCGAAGGAGGGAGACGGGGCGAAGGAGGGAGACGGGGCGAAGGAGGGAGACGGGGCGAAGGAGGGAGACGGGGCGAAGGAGGGAGACGGGGCGAAGGAGGGAGACGGGGCGAAGGAGCGAGACGGGGCGAAGGAGCGAGACGGGGCGAAGGAGCGAGACGGGGCGAAGGAGGGAGACAGACGGGGGCGGGGGTCAGGAGGAAAGGAGACGGGGGTGGGAAGAACAGGGGGAAGGGAGACGGGGGGAACAGAGGGAGACGGGGGGAACAGAGGGAGACGGGGGGAACAGAGGGAGACGGGGGGAACAGAGGGAGACGGGGGGAACAGAGGGAGACGGGGGGAACAGAGGGAGACGGGGGGAACAGAGGGAGACGGGGGGAACAGAGGGAGACGGGGGGAACAGAGGGAGACGGGGGGAACAGAGGGAGACGGGGGGAACAGAGGGAGACGGGGGGAACAGAGGGAGACGGGGGGAACAGAGGGAGACGGGGGGAACAGAGGGAGACGGGGGGAACAGAGGGAGACGGGGGGAACAGAGGGAGACGGGGGGAACAGAGGGAGACGGGGGGAACAGAGGGAGACGGGGGGAACAGAGGGAGACGGGGGGAACAGAGGGAGACGGGGGGAACAGAGGGAGACGGGGGGAACAGAGGGAGACGGGGGGAACAGAGGGAGACGGGGGGAACAGAGGGAGACGGGGGGAACAGAGGGAGACGGGGGGAACAGAGGGAGACGGGGGGAACAGAGGGAGACGGGGGGAACAGAGGGAGACGGGGGGAACAGAGGGAGACGGGGGGAACAGAGGGAGACGGGGGGAACAGAGGGAGACGGGGGGAACAGAGGGAGACGGGGGGAACAGAGGGAGACGGGGGGAACAGAGGGAGACGGGGGGAACAGAGGGAGACGGGGGGAACAGAGGGAGACGGGGGGAACAGAGGGAGACGGGGGGAACAGAGGGAGACGGGGGGAACAGAGGGAGACGGGGGGAACAGAGGGAGACGGGGGGAACAGAGGGAGACGGGGGGAACAGAGGGAGACGGGGGGAACAGAGGGAGACGGGGGGAACAGAGGGAGACGGGGGGAACAGAGGGAGACGGGGGGAACAGAGGGAGACGGGGGGAACAGAGGGAGACGGGGGAACAGAGGGAGACGGGGGAACAGAGGGAGACGGGGGGAACAGAGGGAGACGGGGGGAACAGAGGGAGACGGGGGGAACAGAGGGAGACGGGGGGAACAGAGGGAGACGGGGGGAACAGAGGGAGACGGGGGGAACAGAGGGAGACGGGGGGAACAGAGGGAGACGGGGGAACAGAGGGAGACGGGGGAACAGAGGGAGACGGGGGGGGAACAGAGGGAGACGGGGGAAGGAGGGAGACGGGGGAAGGAGGGAGACGGGGGAAGGAGGGAGACGGGGGAAGGAGGGAGACGGGGGGAAGGAGGGAGACGGGGGGAAGGAGGGAGACGGGGGGAAGGAGGGAGACGGGGGGAAGGAGGGAGACGGGGGGAAGGAGGGAGACGGGGGGAAGGAGGGAGACGGGGGGAAGGAGGGAGACGGGGGGAAGGAGGGAGACGGGGGAAGGAGGGAGACGGGGGGAAGGAGGGAGACGGGGGGAAGGAGGGAGACGGGGCGAAGGTGGGAGACGGGGCGAAGGAGGGAGACGGGGCGAAGGAGGGAGACGGGGCGAAGGAGGGAGACGGGGCGAAGGAGGGAGACGGGGCGAAGGAGGGAGACGGGGCGAAGGAGGGAGACGGGGCGAAGGAGGGAGACGGGGCGAAGGAGGGAGACGGGGCGAAGGAGGGAGACGGGGCGAAGGAGGGAGACGGGGCGAAGGAGGGAGACGGGGCGAAGGAGGGAGACGGGGCGAAGGAGGGAGACGGGGCGAAGGAGGGAGACGGGGCGAAGGAGGGAGACGGGGCGAAGGAGGGAGACGGGGCGAAGGAGGGAGACGGGGCGAAGGAGGGAGACGGGGCGAAGGAGGGAGACGGGGCGAAGGAGGGAGACGGGGCGAAGGAGGGAGACGGGGCGAAGGAGGGAGACGGGGCGAAGGAGGGAGACGGGGCGAAGGAGGGAGACGGGGCGAAGGAGGGAGACGGGGCGAAGGAGGGAGACGGGGCGAAGGAGGGAGACGGGGCGAAGGAGGGAGACGGGGCGAAGGAGGGAGACGGGGCGAAGGAGCGAGACGGGGCGAAGGAGCGAGACGGGGCGAAGGAGCGAGACGGGGCGAAGGAGCGAGACGGGGCGAAGGAGGGAGACAGACGGGGGCGGGGGACAGGAGGAAAGGAGACGGGGGTGGGAAGAACAGGGGGAAGGGAGACGGGGGGGACAGGGAGAAGGGAGACGGGGGAAGGATGGAGACGGGGGGAGAGGGAGAAGGGAGACGGAGGACAGGGAGATGGGGACGGGGGAAGGGTGGAGGAGTGATAGGGGAAGCGGGGGGGTGCATAGGGAGGGGGAGTGTGGGGTAAGAGGAGTGAGGGGCGCCCACATTGACACCCGCTCCCAGCGCCGCCCGGATGCCGGACACAGGGTCCCGAAGCCCCGTTCAGCGCCGCCCGCGGCTCCTGGGCCGCTCACAGCCCGGCCCCGCCTTCAACTCAACTCGATCCGGCGCCGACACTCATCCAAGAGCCGGGGCGAAGAGTGCAGATACTCCCGGTTCGTCTGGGGCTGGGGAGGGGGAAGTGGGAGGGGGGAAGAGAGAAGGGGAGGGAAGGAAAGGAAGGGGAGGGGGAGAGGGAGGAGAGGGGAGGGAAGGGGGAGAGGGAGGGGGAGGGGTTAGTGAGGAGAGAGAGGGGAGGGGAGAGGGAGGGGAGAAGAGAGGGAGGGGATAGTGAGGGGAGAGGGAGAAGGAGTGAGGAGAGAGTGAGGAGATAGTGAGGGGAGAGAGAGGGAGAGAGGAGGGAGGAGATAGTAAGGGGAGAGAGAGGGAGGGATAGTGAGGGGAGAGAGGGGGAGGGGTTAGTGAGGGGGAGAGAGAGGGAGGGGTTAGTGAGGGGATAGAGGGTAGAGAGGAAGGGAGAGAGGGAGGGAATAGTGAGGGAGGGAATAGTGAGGGAGAGAGGGAGGGAATAGTGAGGGAGAGAGGGAGGGGATAGTGAGGGGAGAAGAAAAGATGGGAGAGGATAGTGAGTGAGGAAGAGGATAGTGTGGGGGAGAAGGAGGGAAAAAAGAGAGGGAGGGAATAGTGTGGGGAGAGAGGGAGCAGATGGTGAGCGGAGAGCCATAAGGAGGGAAGAGGAAGTTGGATGAGGAGAGGGGGGTGATGCAGTAGTGTAGTTCAGGGTGGAGGCTGATCAATCCATGGGTGGTCATATTTGGGAGGGTTTTTTGGAGTTGTTACTGAGAGTGAGATGGTCACGTAGGAGGGACAAGATGAAAGGGTCAGAGAGAAGGATCTAGGATGGAGTCAGGGGAGGGTTGGGTTGCCCAGAGGAGGGTTAGGATGTGGGGGAGGGGGGAAGGAAATGGCAGAGAGGAAGTAGACGAGGGAGATGATGGAGGAGGGAGGAAAGTAAGGGGGAAGGGAGGAGGAGTGGGAGCAGAGGGCGATGGGAAGGGTGGAAAAGGGTAAGGGATAAAGGCAGGAGAATGAGGTTAAAAAGGATAGTAAAACAGCCATAGTGGGGTGGACTCGATGGGCCAAATGGCCTAATTCCACTCTGTTTCAGATTGGAGCTGTTGCTCAGGTGTTATTCCAAGTATCTGAGGAAATCAATCAAAGTCAACTTGTTTTTGTGAAAGGGAAATTTGTTTATTGAAGAAGGGCCTCCTGTTCGGTTACAGAACAATATTGAATAGCGGGTAAATTTGGCAAAGCAGAGATAGATGTGATTTAATCTAGACTTGCCAGGCCTTTCATTGTGGGAGGGCCTGTTACGAGGAGGTCGTGCACCAGGAATGGTGCAGCTGGAAGGAGTATTGAGGAACAGAGACTCCACCGATCTGGAAAAGTGCCGGCACAGGGAGATACGTTGGTAAAGGAGGCTGAAAGGACCCTGGTAAATGAGAGAATCAGCAAACGCTGGGGTTTAGTGCAGTGTACAAAAGTGCTGGGGAAACTCAGCAGGTGATTTGGGTCTGAGCCCTTCCTCACAAAACAGGTAGATGTGTGAATTAAAAGGTGGGGTCGGGGAATGGAGAGGATTGGGTAAGATGCATTAGGTGGATAGAGGTGGGAGGGAAGCTTAAGAGAGGAATTAGGAAAGCTAAAAGAAGGTACGAGAAAACTATGGCAAGCAGGGTGAAAACTAATCCAAAAGAGTTCTACAAATATGTTAATGGTAAGAGGAAAGCTAGAGACAAAATTGGTCCCTTAGAAAATCAGAGTGGAAAACTGTGTGTGGAACCTAGAGAAATGGGGGAGATATTGAACAGTTTCTTTTCTTCGGTATTCACTAAGGAGAAGGATATTGGGAGATGTGGGATAAAAAAAGCAAATTGGGTAAATATGGGGAATATAGAGATTACAAAAGGTGTAGTTTTAAGGCTTTTGAAGAATATAAAGGTGGATAAGTCTCCAGGACCAGACGGGATCTTCCCCAGGACATTGAGAGAAGTGAAGGAGGAAATAGCAGAGGCTCTGGCGGTAATTTTTCAAATGTCATTAGATATGGGGATAGTGCCGGAGGATTGGCGCATTGCGCATGTGGTTCCGTTATTTAAAAAGGGTTCAAGGAGGAAGCCTGGCAACTATCGGCCTGTAAGTTTGACGTCTGTGGTAGGTAAATTAATGGAGAAAATTCTTAGAGATAGTACTTATAAACATCTGGATAGACAGGGTCTGATCAGGAGCACTCAACATGGATTTGTGGGAGGAAGGTCATGTTTGACCAATCTGATTGAATTTTTTGAAGAGGTGACTAGGAATGTGGATGAGGGTAGCGCAGTGGATGTTGTCCATATGGACTTCAGTAAGGCCTTCGATAAGGTACCACATGGAAGGTTAGTTAGGAAGGTGCAGCCTTTAGGTATAAATTTTGAGATAGTCAAATGGATTGAACATTGGCTGAAAGGGAGAGGCCAGAGAGTGGTAGTGGATAATTGTCCGTCAGGTTGGAGGCCGGTGACCAGTGGTGTGCCTCAAGGATCTGTATTGGGCCCATTGTTGTTCATTATATACATTAATGATCTAGATGATGAGGTGGTGAATTGGATTAGTAAATATGCAGACGATACTAAGATAGGTGGAATAGTGGATAATGAAGAAGGTTTTCAAGGATTGCAGAGGGATTTGGGCTGCTTAGAAAAGTGGGCTGAAAAATGGCAGATGGAATTTAATGCTGATAAGTGTGAGGTGCTTCATTTTGGTAAGAAGAATCAGAATAGGACATATGTGGTAAATGGGAGAGCATTGAGGAATACAGAAGAGCAGAAAGATTTAGGAGTGACGGTACATCGTTCCCTGAAGGTAGAAACTCACGTGAATAGGGTGGTGAAGAAGGCTTTTAGTATGCTGGCCTTTATCAATCATTGCATGGAATATAGGAGTTGGGAGGTGATGTTGAGATTGTATAAGACATTGGTGCGGCCTAATTTGGAGTTCTGTGTGCAGTTCTGGTCGCCTAATTATAGGAAGGATATAAACAGAGTGGAGAGAGTGCAGAGAAGGTTTACCAGAATGTTGCCTGGGTTTAAGCATCTGGAGTATGGGGAGAGATTGGACAGATTGGGTCTTTATTCTTTGGAGCGTAGAAGGTTGAGAGGGGATTTGATAGAAGTATTTAAGATTATGAAAGGGATAGACAGAATGGATGTGGATAGACTATTTCCGTTAAGAGGAGGAAAGTTTAAAACAAGAGGACATGAGTTAAGAATTAAGGGGCAGAGGTTTAGAGGTAACATGAGGGGGAACTTCTTTACTCAGAGAGTGGTAGCTGTGTGGAATGATCTTCCGGGAGAAATAGTGGCGGCGGAGTCAATTGTATTATTTAAGAAAAGGTTGGACAGGTATATGGATGAGAAGAAGATGGAGGGTTATGGGCATTGTGCAGGGAGGTGGGATTAGAGAGAGGTGTTTGGTTCGGTGCGGACAAGAAGGGCCTAATGGCCTGTTTCCATGCTGTAATTGTTATGTTATGTTATGTTAAGAAGAGAAAGAGGCAGAGAGGTGACGGGGGAGAGGGCAGCTCACTCATAAGAGGTGGGGAGCTGGAGAAAAGACAGAAGAAAGAAAGAGGTGAGGGGAGGGTTCATGGAAATCGGAGGTTAATATTCATGGAGTCTGGTTGGAGACCAATTGGATCTGCCAACACAGGAGATAAGGTGTTATTCCTCAAATTTGCAGATGGCCTCAGTTTGGCAGTTCCCACAGGGGTACAGTGTTGCTGGAGTTCACCGGATCATCGCCACGGCACCTCAGGGAGTGGCTCCAGCACGTCAGGTGGTGGCACCAGCACTCTGGCATCTCAGGGGGCAGTTCCTTGTGGCTGTTTTTGGTTATCTCTGATATCTAAAAAAATTAGCATCGTCCCCCTGAGTACACGTCAGTGTGGGAATGGGGTGTGGAATTGAAAGGGGTGGCCATCTGATCCCATTCTCAACATCATTTTATAAATATTTTTTCAAAATGTATGAATAATGACATTTTAAATATACAATATTTTAAACTTTTTCTCACAAACACAAGAAACAAAAACAAACCAGTCCCTCCTTCCCTCCTCCCCTTCCCTACGTACAGATCCATTCACCATAAGAAATTACTTATGTTTTAAGTACATAGAGTACAGTCGGGGAAACTAAGTTTTTGAATATATAATAGTTATTTTGTACCCTTTTTTGTTCCTTTCTCTGTGGTCCAGGTATGGCTGCCAGACTTTTACAAAAGTGTCATTTCCACGTCCATCGTGTTATACATAGAGGGGAGTTGGACGTCCAAGTTATTGCGATCTAATCTTTTGCTACTGCCAGGTGCTATTTTTATTAATGAGATTTGATATTTGGTCAATTTGTCACTTATTTCCATGAATTGACCTGATAGATATCACTCCGGGTTGCCCGTGAAGGCCACTCCTGTTATCCTGGTTAATTTTTCTGCGATTCTTGTCAAAATAGCCTCACCTTCACGCAGGACCACGTGGCACGTAGAAAAGTTCCTGTCTCAGTCCCACATCTCTGAAATTTCGGCTTTTGATCCGTGTAACTTTAATGGGGTAAGATATAATTGGTGTAAAAAAAAAATTATACTGAACCAGTCCACATCTTGCATCTATCGTTGACAATCTGACCAGCTCCTTTCTAGAATCACCACCCCCAAGTCTGACTCCTATGTTTCCCTTGTCCTCTGCAACCCTGGTTTTGCACTTTCACCTTGGAGAGAAGAGTACATTTTTGTTATAAATTAGGGTGTATTCCCCATTCAAACCGTTCATTCACCTTTACTAATTTCAAGTGGGGTCAACGCTGGTCCCCATCTTCCCCTTTAGAATGGTCTAAGCTGGAGAAAACAGAAGAAGGTCCCATTGGCCACTCCATATTTGTGTTTTAATTGTGCAAAGGACAAGAGTTCCTTCTGTGTAGCAGTCTTCAACGTATCTTGGTCAAACCACAAATTTAATATTCTATTGCCCATGTTCATAGGCAGTAACATTTTTACACAATGGAGCTTTTATTGATATCCCTCAACATCAAACTTGAAGACAAGGATGGTCCTGTGTGGTCTGGCAACTTGCCGAGACTAGATGATGCTCTCAGACACCATTAACTCAGCCCTCACCCACATCCCTATTTCCTGCACATCTACCCTGACCCCTACTCCACCACTCCCCCCTCCCACAGACGAAACAAGGTCCCTACCCTTGTCCTTATCTACCTGTAGGTCAGCACAACATTGTGAGCTGAAGGGCTTGTACAGTGCTATAATGTTCTATGTTTTAGCCTCCTCATCCAATATATCCACACCTACAATGGGAGCCCACCACCAGACACATCTTCCCCTTCCCTCCCCTCTCCACCATCTGCTTCCTCTGTAATTCATGCACCCATCTTGGTACCACGTTAAATGCTACATGAACTTACCCCCCTCCTTCCTCAGCACCATTTGGGGCCCCAAAGTCTTTTTTTCCCAAAAATAAACTTTATTTGCAATAAATTATTTAAAAACTTATATACTCTAATAGGTGTACATTGTAACATCCCGTTCCCACCACTGTGGCACCTTGTCATTTCTCCCCCTGTTGGTTGAGAGACTTCCCCTTGGTCTCAGCCCCTCAATGTCTGTTAATGGGAGGACTCGAGACTGTGGTCCTTCCCCTCAGTTTGGCTACACCAAGCCTCAGTGCGTCCCTCAGCACGGACCCCTGCAGCCTGGAATGTGCCTGTCGGCAGCGTTCACTCACCGACGTCTCCTTGTATTGAAGGACCAACAGGTTTCAGGCAGACCAAAGGGCGGTCTTTCACTGAGTTGATGGTCTCCCAGCAGTTCTGGGTTGGACTCCGTGGGCATCCCTGGGAATAGCCCATAGATCAGAGAGTCCTGTCACGCTGCTGCTGGGAATGAACCATGACAAAGCCCCCTGTATCCTTCTCCATCCTCCTCATGAATCTGCATTCAGTGAAGAGGAGGGCTACTGTCACCTCTCCACCATAGTTACCTCAAGGTCAACATGCATGGAGGGTGATGTTCCGGTTGTACAAGGATCTGACTGGGACAGCTCCTCCCACCGCCAGTCCTGGTGCTTGTTTGTGAGCCCTGGCAATGAGGCGTTCTGCCAGATGACTTGGACGGTCAGATCAGGAAACCATCCCACTGGATCCATCAAGTGCTCATCTCTCAGTTCCTGCAGGACATTCTGTGCTGACCACTGCCTGATGGCCTTGTGGTCAAAGGTGTTGTCCTGGAAAAAATATTTCCACGAAGGATAGGTGGTGTGGCAAAGTCCAGTGGACTGGGGCCTTGCACGCCAATGGGACCAGGCCCATCCTTTACAACACCTGGGGCAGGTAGAACCTCGGTACATAGCAGCACTTAATTTCCTCGTACTTTGGTTCCACACACAGCCTGATGTAGCCACACACAGGGCCCCAATCACTCCTAAGTGAGGCCACACTTCACCTGTGAATCTGCAGGGGTCATCTACTGCATCCGGTGCTCCGCTGTGGTCTCCTCTCCATCAAGGAGACCGGAGACAGACTAGGAGAGCATTGCCTGTGGCAGCAGCAAGGACCTCCCAGGAGACGATGACTTCAATTCCACACCCCATTCCCACCATGACATGTCTATCCATGGCCCCATGAACTCCCAACTGCAGCCCACTGCATATCAGAGGAACAATAGCCCACATCCCTTCTCACCGCTCTCCAACCAGATGGCATCGATATTAATTTTTCCAATTTCCATTCACCCCATTCCTGGTTTCTCTCCTTCCCCACCCTTCTCTCTTCCGTCCTCTGGTCTATAGTTCTCCTGTCAGAGAATTACCCTTCTTAGCCCTCTCCCATGATCACTTCTCAACTCCTTTCCCTTCTACCCTCCCACCACTGTCCGTCTGTTAGCTCTTCCATTGTCATCCCCTTCTCTCCACGTTCATTCAGGCATCAGCATTCCTAAGGATGGTCACAGGCTCAAAACGTTGATCGCCTTTTACTTTCTGTGGATGCTGTGTGACCTGCTGAGTTTCTCCAGCTCTGTAGTAGAACAGGAAGGTTACTGTACAACTTTGTAAAGCATTGGTAGTGTGACATAGTATATAGATATGTTTTTGGGAGTTAAATTGGGAAAGGTTTGTTAGAGTAGGTCATGTATAAACACTTTAAACAGATCTTATTTGAAATACTGGACCTCTGCCCAATGCTAGACATGTCGGAACCAACAGCTTTTTGCAAGAGCTTTGAAGAGTGCTCAAGAGACTTCACTAATGGATTGTTGGGGGGCGTGGCAAGATGGCGTAGGGAACAGACATGCCTTCCAGACCTCTCCTGACTCTGATTTATTGCTTTGTCTTTAAGTGCCCGTTAAAGTTCTTTTAAAAGTTTATAAATAATAAGAGGTGTTGGATTAGTGCCTAATGGTTTATATGCAAAAAAAGAGGTAAAAGAAAACATCAACAGACTGTTAAAAAACTACATTTTCCGAAATTGTCTGAGCCTACTTGTTTACAAGAAGCCAGGACTCAGCGTAGAATGGATCCAGAGGAGGATGTGCAGGGTTCGGCATTGAAGCTCCGCTTTAAGCCGGTGAGGCTCTTTGAAGGTCGCATTCAACAGCTTTCGGACCAAGGAGCTGGACGGGTGCCAGTATTTCACACAACGGCCACTGTGAGTGCTGTTACTCAGTCTTTGACAGTGAATTAGCTGGGGCGCCACCAGCTGGAGAGTTAAAGAGCTGTCATTCGACTGCTACAGTGGTGGCGCTGCAAAATGCATCTTCAATTACAACGGTTTTTCCAGACATCGATTCAGTGAAGATGATTAAAGAGATTTGGCTTAAAGATAACTCTGATCTTCAGTCTCCTGGCATTGCTGGGGGGACTTTGTGAGGGATTTTTATACGAAGTTAAACTGCTAGAAAAGATACTCAATTAAGGGAAGGGACAGAAGATCCCGTGGTCTCTAAGGAACAGCAAGACCTCATTATGCCTGAATCTACTTCTGTTGAAATGTCTGTTAAGGATCTTGAAGATAAGATATATTCTGTATCGAGTCACTTAGCTAATTTTGTGAACCTGTTTATTTCCAAGATTAATGCGATGGTGGAAGTCATTAATGGAGCTTTTAAGCTTGAAACCATTGAAAGATTTGAAATGTGTGATCAAGGTTTAGTCGATGCACAGGATCAACTGCAAGATGAAAATAGAATAATTGAAACATTGCAGATCCAAAATAAAAATTTAGCAAAAAAGGTTGATTATTTGGAGAATCAATCTAGACAGAACAACGTGAAAATTGTTGGTTTGCCAGAAGGCATAGAAGGACCAGATCCAAGAAAATTTTTTACTGAATGGATTCCACGAGTGTTAGGACAGGATAAATTCCCTGAAGGTTTAATACTGGAACGTGCTCATAGAGTTTTAAGAAGAAAATCTTTTTCAGGACAGAATCCAAGATCTGTTTTGATCCGTTGTTTAAACTATTGTGACAGAGAGACAATTTTACGTACGGCTATTAGAAATGCCCAGCAAAATAGATCTCCTTTGATGGTTCAGAATAATCCTGTTTTCTTCTATCAAGATTTGAGTCAAGAAATGATGTTTCAACGACGCGAATTTAATTCTGTGAAAGAACGGTTGTGGGAAAAAAAGACATAAGGCAACATTCAGGTATTCTGCGGTACTGAAGATTTTTCAGGATGGAAATCAGCCAAAGTTCTTTGACAATCCTAAAGAGGTTATGGACTTTGCTCAGTCTTTACCAATCATGCAGTTTCAGGAACAATGTAGTCCTTTAAGGTCTCCAAAGAGAGTAAAGATGTAAGGTGGGATCCAGATTTTTAAAAGAAATAGAAGCAATGGTGACCGAAGTGGTAAAGTTGATTTAAAAAAATAAATCTTTTATCTTTTTTTTCGAGAAGAGTTTAAATAGTTTAAATAATGATGATAGTTTAATGAAATGGGAGTTGGGAGAGGGAACTGGGTGGGCACTAGTTTCCAGAAGTTATCAGCTACCTGTGAGTTATCTCACACCCAGTATTTTGGGGGAGTTACCGCTTTGGGCGGTTTAAACAGGAGGAGGTAGTCGTGACCTCCGACCTGTTTTTTTTCTTTTTAATTTTTGGGTTAAGAAGTGAAGGGTTTTTAAAATTTTTTTAAAAATAAATAATTTTTTTTTTAACTCTTTTTGTTTTCTGATTGTAATTGAGAGGGAATTAGGAGGTTTTTTTCTCTCTTTTTTTCTGTTTTTTTTGGGGGGGGTTCTCTTTTTTCTCTCTTTTAAGAGGATGATGTCATAGAAGATAATAAGTCAAAAATTGAGGATGTTGAATTAGATGAAGAGGAAGATGAGGGGAAAGGTGATAAGAAGAAGAAGAAAATTAAGTACAAATACATTGAGGGAGAAGAGTTTAATAAAATTAAGTTAATTTCGATAGAGAATTTTGAAGATGTTATAAATGAAGAATATGGAGAATTTTATAAGAGTTTGAACATTTTTTTTCTTTTTTTATATAAGGGAATAAAAAGTTTATCTGATTGTTTTTCTAAGGGATGTTTTTGTTCTCTTGATGAATTATAAAGGAAACTTGGTATTAATGGAAATTCTGTATTTATGTATTATTAATTATGATTTTTTATATATGATTTTGATATATGATTTTAATATTTGAATTTAGTTTTAAAGTGGATTTCATTTGTTAAATACATGAATTATGTTTGATTTAAATATATGTTTAAGGGTATTATTTTAGTATTGATATTTTTTTGTTAGTAATTTTTTTTGTTGTTAAGTTTTATCCTTTTTTTGTAAGTGGGGTTTTTTCTATTTTATTTACAACTTGTTAATTAATTCTTCACTCTTTATTTTGGGGGGAGGGTTGGATTAATTTTAAATTAGATGATTACTGTTGTGTTATAATTATTGGGGGGGTTAATTTGTGTAGTTTAATGATGTAGTATTCTAATTTTTATTATCTTATTTTTTATTAATTCTTTAAATGTAATTTTTATTTTATTCATGTCATAAAATTTTAAATAAAGTTTAAAAAAAAACTAATGGATTGTTGTTTTCCAAAGCAACAGATGAAAGAGAAGGCTGGAACTGCTACTGTCTGGAAGGAGAACTTGCTGTTATAAGAGGGTTATGTGGTTTTGTAAACACAGAGAGTCAAACAGTCTTTCTCTCTCAGAGAGAGAGAAACAGAGATCACTTGTGTCAGAAATAAAACTTCTCACACATGAGTCTCTTTAAAACTGATGACACGACAAGCTTTATTTACAAGTCTGCAGAGTTGGACTCAACTGGCTTCTCACCAGTTAAGCCCCGATACATACAGTGCATTGATTTTTATACCCTTGTTGTTTGCCCTTCCCCTTCTTATTAATACTGTTTTAATTGGTTAGTATTGCAAAAGCATTCTAAGTACAACTGCATTTTTAATTATCACGTTCGTTACGTACGCTGCGAACTCTACATACACTAAATTCTGTTTCTCACCCTTCTTATCAATCTTTTGTCTCCTGCATGTCTCTCACTATGACCATGAAAAGATATGTTTAAAAAAAAACATATCCAGCTGAACTTTTTGTCCTTGGCTGCTAGTAAGCTCCCTGTCCGTTCTGGCTTCCCTTTTTATGATTAATCATCACATTTTAACTTAAGCCATTTTAACCTAAATTCTCTATCTCTAACAATCCACCCCTTTCTCTCTTTAAAATGTGTGTATTATATATATATATATATATATAAATGGGGATTTTAACTCAGGGAAGAGAAACGTCTCATGATAAATTAATTTCGTGCTGAAGTAAAATTCTAACGGGATCTCCCAGTTCCCCTGGTTGCATAGCCTGTTGGACCATGGAAATCACCAGGCTGCGTAGACAGGGAATAATACAGGGCAAAACAAGTATTACCACATACCCAGAATAATCCATTTGGGGATACTCCATATCCCCGTTCCCCCGCAGACCCAACAATTGGTTACATTAAAAGTTCCTGCAATTTTAGTTGCAAGATCTACAAAAAGGTTATCTCCCCCAACTGCATTACCGAAACTTTCATGGTTATTTGGATGGACTCGAACTAAGTCCGGCTATCTTAAAGGGGCAGGCACTTTTGACTGTGGAGTGGAATTTCTTATTGGAACAGTACGCTGGTGTATGCAAAACCAGAGTCCATCTGAGTCACCCTTCCAACCGTTAAGAGGGAAAGGAGTGGTATTAGGAATCTGTATATAATGACCCATATTATTTCCTTCTTTTTCCACACAAGGGGTATATAGATGTTGGGTGGTATTTTCTGCCCAGCATTTCTCAGGAACTGAGGTATGGGAAATAAAATTACCCTCCTTTCTTCCCCAAATGCGGTCCTGAAACAGGACCACTGTGTCTCTGCATTTCTTACATTTCACACCTGATAAAGACATAGGCAAACTAAGAAAAATCAAAGAACATAACAATAACATTGTGAATCAAGTCTTTCTGCGAAATCGCAAGGTAAGAGGTTTTTCTCCAGGAACACAAGTCCAATCTGAGTTCGTATCAGGGTCCTGAGGCGCCTCTACAGGTCCCTTAAATCTGGATGCGTGTGTCCACCCCTTCTCTCTTGTTCGTGCTGCAGCCTCTGTAGTTAAGAGAACTTGGTATGGACCTTCCCACTGGGGCTGGAGTTTTTCAGTTTTCCAGGTCTTGATGAGAATCCAGTCTCCTGGTTCCACTTTGTGTAAAGAAAAGTCTAGAGGCGGTGTTTGTGCCAATAGTCCTCTCTTTCGTAAATCTGTAAGAGAGCGTGACAGTGCCTGTAAATAGTTCCTAACAAATATATCCCCTTCCCCCAAGGTGGGACACCCCTCAACTGTACTCCAGAAGGGAAGTCCAAACATCATTTCATAAGGGGACAACCCTACATCTTTTCGTGGGGCAGTACGAATTCTCAATAAAGCCAGGGGCAGACACTTTATCCAAGGCATTTTAGTTTCCACCATTAATTTTGTCAATTGCATTTTTAGGGTTCCATTCATACGTTCAACCCTCCCTGAGCTTTGTGGATGCCAAGGGGTATGCAATTTCCAAGAGACCTGTAATGCATTACAAATCAATTGCTGGATTTTTGAACAAAAATGTGGACCCCTGTCTGAGTCTATAGAATCCATTATACCATATCTGGGGATTATCTGCTCTAGGAGGAGGCGAGCTACTGTAGAGGCTGTAGCATTTACTGTTGGGAAGGCTTCCACCCATCGGGTAAAGTGATCTATTACCACCAACAGATACTTCCATCTTTGGACTTGAGGTAACTCTGTGAAGTCGATCTGGATACTTTGAAAGGGGCGTATGGCTAATGGTTGACCTCCCATGGTCCCTGTCCTCATTATCTTCTTATTAATTTTTGTGCATAGGTGACAGTTCTGCACCTCCTGTTGGGCCAAGGTGTAGATTCCCTTACACACATATTCTCGAAGCACTGTGTCACATAAGGCTTGGGTGCCCCAGTGGCTCTGATGATGCAGGTGTTTTAAAATATTGCGAGTTATTTCTTTATTTAGAACCATTCTTCCATCTGGTGTCTTCCATGTTCCATCAGGCAGCTGGCTTGCGCCCAGCTGAGCCATGTCCTTTTCTTCCTTAGCAGTGAAAATGGGAGCCTTCTTTATGCCTTGTCTTATTGGGATTAAGGTCAGCAAACGGACTTCTTGTTGCATGGCTGCCCTTTTAGCTTCTTCATCAGCCAGTCTGTTTCCAATTGCTGTCGGGGTATCTCCCCTCTGATGGCCTGGTATGTAGACCACTGCTATTTCCTGGGGTAATGTCAAGGCTTCTAAAGTCAGAGTAATCATCTGTTTGTGTGCCAATTCCTTTCCTCTTGATGTAATTAGACCACGCTCCTTCCAGATCTTACCAAAGGTATGCACTACCCCGTATGCGTATTTGGAATCAGTGTAAATCGTTCCAGTTTTCTCTGCCAGTATTCTGAGGGCTCTCTGCAAGGCATATAGTTCACAGGACTGTGCTGACCAGCTTCCGGGTAGTCTCGTGGATTCTACTACTTTCCAAGTATTTCCTTCTATTATAGCATACCCACTTCTTCTCATTCCGTCAACACATCTGGCGGAGCCGTCAATGTAGAATTCATATCCTTCTCCCAGAGGAGTATCGCAAAGATCTTCTCGGGTCTTGGTCTGAAGATCCGTCAACTCGACACAGTCGTGCTCCACCTCTCTCTCTGTTTCACTGCCGTATAAAAACTGAGCTGGGTTGCAGCTATTAATCTTTGCAAACTGTAGATCTTCTCCGACCATTAAAATGGTTTCATACTTTAATATGTGAGAATCAGTCAGCCATCGATGGGCAGTTTGTGTTAATAAAACACTCACAGAATGGGAGGTGTACACAGTCATCTTTCCTCCAAAAGTAAGTTTACGTGCTTCCTCTACCAACAGAGCAGCAGCCGCTACTCCCTGGATACATGTCGGCCATCCGCGAGACACTGGGTCCATCATTTTGGAAAGGAAAGCCACTGGGTGTCGCTGACCGCCTTTTTCCTGTGTTAAAACTCCCACAGCTGTTCCTTGGTTATGAGTGACAAATAGCTGGAAGGGCTGTTTTAAAGAGGGCAGAGTGAGTACCGGGGCTCGTGTCAGGCGATGCTTCAAGTCCTCAAACCATCCCTCCTCCTCCTGGGTCCATTTCAATGGATATTCATTTTCATTTGTCAGTTTTTCATACATAAACTTCACCAACGCTGAGTAGTCCTCTATCCATAACCTACAGTAACCTAAGAGTCCCAGGAATTGTCTTATTTCCTTCTTATTACGGGGTAACGGCATTCTAGTGATTCCCGCAATCCGTTCAGGGGTAATCCGTTTCTGTCCTTTACTTATCTGGTGTCCCAGATATACCACAGTTCTCTCAACGAACTGTAACTTGTTCCTGGACACCCGTAGACCCTTTTTCCCCAGATAATTCAAGAGTCTAATTGTATCTCCCCTCATTTCTTGTTCCTTGGGTCCTGATAATAGTAAATCGTCCACATACTGCATTAGTTGGGAATCATCAGATTGTGGATAGTCCACCAGGATTTGTTCTAGCATTTGTCCAAACAGGTTCGGAGATTCAGTGAACCCTTGGGGCAATACAGTCCACCGAAGCTGTCTCCGTCTACCTGTCCATGGATTTTCCCATTCAAACGCAAACATATCTCTACTTTCCTCTTCTAATGGACACGTCCAGAAGGCATCCTTCAAGTCGATAACACTAAACCACTCATGGTCTGGGGGAATCCGACTCATAATAGTATAGGGATTAGGCACCACTGGGTGGCGGGTCTGAACAATAGCATTCAAACTTCTTAGATCCTGAACTAGGCGATAGGATCCATCTGACTTTTTCACTGGGAGTATAGGGGTGTTATAAGGTGACATGCATTCTTCTAATAGTCCGTCTCATATTAGAGTCTCAATTACCAGCTGTAGCCCTTTTCTCCCTTCCAAAGAAATAGGATACTGACGTTTCCTTACCGGCTGATGACCTGGTATTAATGTGACATGTAAAGGTGGGATGTCCAGACCTCCTCGATTTCCCTCCTTATACCAGACTCTCTCGTCAATCTGCCGTTCATCCTCTTCCTTTAGAGCACAGAGGTGGACTCGCACTTCTCCGTCCACAGGGAGAGCACCCAAACCTAGGAGAGCCTGTAAGTCCCTTCCTAGGAGGTTAAATCCAGCCGACGGTAACAACAAGAGGTCTTGTACCCCTTCTCTTTCTTCCAGTTTCACTGTTACTTGGGGAATTATTGATACCATTCTGGGAGCCCCTTCTATCCCAGAAATTGTCAAATTACTTTTTACAGGTTCAGTTCCGATTGGCACAGTTATTACACTACTTCGTTCCGCTCCTGTGTCCACCATAAACACCACCTCTTCTCCCTTGGGACCAATTTTTAGTTTTACCAGGGGTTCCCTCTTATACTTGGTCCCCAACATTTGGAACCCCTGACCCCCCTAATCTTCTTCCATAAGTTCGAGGGCACGCAATTCCCTCTTGTATCGGGGGCATTCCCTCTTAAAGTGTCCTTCCTCATTGCAGTAATAGCACTTAACGAACCTCCGAGGTCTTCCCTCTCTTGGATATCTTGGATTGTTTAGAGGAAGGTTTTGTTTTCTTTCCCCTCTGGATTCGGCATTCATCTGTCGGATAGTCTGTACCATAACCTTTGTCGCCCTCTTTTGATCTTCTTCTTCTCTCTGCACATATACTTTTTGCGCCTTTTTTAACAGGTCGCTTAGGGGTTTTTCGCTCCAGTCCTCCTCCTTTTCTAGTTTCTTTCTAATGTCCTGCCATGATTTAGAAACAAATTCAATTCGAATAAGCTGTTCACCCATTGGTGTACTAGGGTCCACGCCCGCATACTGTTGGACATTCTTTCTCACCCTCTCCAAGAAATCAGTAGGGGACTCGTCTTTCCCCTGGTGGTTCCCAAATGCCTTGGTGAAATTGTGACCCTTTGGCACAGCCTCCCGTATCCCTTCAATTGTCCACTCTCTATATTGTCTCATACTTGCCAATCCCTCGGGTGTTCGTTTGTCCCACCTGGGTTCATTTAAGGGATATTTTTGTTCATGGGGTCTGGGGTCCCCAGGTTGTTCATATTCCCACATGAGGAGGGCAGCCCGTCGAATCATCTGCCTCTCCTGGGGTGAGAATAATGTTCCCATTATTGCCTGCATCTCTTCCCACGTATGTGTTTGGTCCCAGGAATTGGTCGAGCTGTTCGGCCAGTCCTATAGGATCTTCCAATAACTTTTTCATTTCTTTCTTAAATCCCCGCACCTCTGTACTAGTTAGGGGAACATTCACATATCCCGTTCCCCCTCCCGGTCCTCCCATAGGAACTTCCCTCAGGGGATTTAGGCTTACTGAAAACTTTGATGGTCCTGGACCAGTCTGGGATCTTGTCCAGGGTCGGTTTACCGGTGGAAGTTTAGGGTCCGACTCCCTTAATTCATTCTTTTTTTCCCGGCCCCTTTCGGGGCAATCAGATTCATCACCTTTCCCCTCCGGTAATGAGCTTTCCTCGGGCGCAGTAGGCACCGGGGGAATATAAGGAGGGGGAAGGTTGTCCAGAGGTTCCCACTTCTTTTCTCCCGCTACCCTCAATTTAAAACATTTTGTTAAGGATCCTGGCCAGGGAACCCAACAAAATGCATATGCTGACTCTTCTTGATTCACCTTTGGTCTCGAATTTACATATATGTTTAATGCTTGTCTAACCCAATCCTCATCAGATCCAAATTTCGGCCACCAGACCGAGGAACCTTTAATAGGTTGTTTCGACCAAAGGAGACAATATTGAACCATCTTTTTCTTGTTTTTGTCTCGATATCTTTTACTATCCCAATTTTCAAACATTCTCCCCAAAGGGCTGTCAAGGGGAACTCCCAGGAATTGTCCTGAATTTTCAGATGAGCCCTTAGATTTTGATCCTCCCATTTTCCCACTTAGATCTGTTTATCGTTGCTGAGGACTCTCTTGTTCTGGACCCTACTCCCTTCTTCTCAGACGCCTCGTCGGAGGTACTGTCCCTCCTTCGGTTACCTCTGAGGTTTCCCTGGGGTTGACCCCTCTCTTCTCGGCACTTCGTCGGAGGTGCTGTCCCTCCTTCGGTTACCGCCGAGGTTTCCCTGGGGTCTATCCTAGAGTCCCACGACAGGGTCCTCACGCCACGACAAAAGCTCTATACCTGATCTATTACGTTAGGTTTTTTATCCAAACAGGTGTATCCCGTTACACCTGTTACCCAATCCCCACACCACAATCGTAAGTCGTCACTTACCGGTGTCTTCCCGGGGATTGAACCGTCACCCTTCTCCTCTCCGTCTTGTCGTGTCACCTTGTCCGGATACCACTCGCTCAAGCCGCCCGAAGCGACGAGCAAGGGACTAGGAGCCGCTGAACTCAGCGGGGTGCACCGCCTCCGATGTCCCTCTTCTCGCCTCCCCTCACGGCTGGAGTGTAGATCCCGGACGAGCCCCCATTTGTCAGAAATAAAACTTCTCACACATGAGTCTCTTTAAAACTGATGACACGACAAGCTTTATTTACAAGTCTGCAGAGTTGGACTCAACTGGCTTCTCACCAGTTAAGCCCCGATACATACAGTGCATTGATTTTTATACCCTTGTTGTTTGCCCTTCCCCTTCTTATTAATACTGTTTTAATTGGTTAGTATTGCAAAAGCATTCTAAGTACAACTGCATTTTTAATTATCACATTCGTTACGTACGCTGCGAACTCTACATACACTAAATTCTGTTTCTCACCCTTCTTATCAATCTTTTGTCTCCTGCATGTCTCTCACTATGACCATGAAAAGATATGTTTAAAAAAAAACATATCCAGCTGAACTTTTTGTCTTTGGCTGCTAGTAAGCTCCCTGTCCGTTCTGGCTTCCCTTTTTATGATTAATCATCACATTTTAACTTAAGCCATTTTAACCTAAATTCTCTATCTCTAACAACTTGTACAATGTAACAGCCAGCAGAAGTAGCTGGGACTGGAACAGGACAAGCTGGCAAACCCGTATGGAAGATGGCCTGGTCGAAGCCCTTGTGGTCATTGCAAGAGGAGAGGACTGGCTGTCTAATGTTTCACTTGGAATAAGGGAAACAAAAAGGAACTCTGTGGTGACCAGAAAGAAAGAGGTTATCATCTGGAGAACCCTGACGGGGCAAGTTTTGCCAGCAAGACACTGAGGTGACTGATGGACATACATCAGTTGTGGATGTCCTGGAACAACAAATCTCTCTCTGAAAACTGACAAGATCCTTCCTGAATGGTAACCATTTACCATTCACCAAATCCTGGTGAACTTTATACATGTTAAATTCTGTGGACAGTATAAGAATTGCCTGCAACCAGTGAACTTGGAGGAATGAGAAGAGAGATTGAACTGTGAACCTAAGAACTTTTCTGAACTTTCAAACACACTACATACACATGCGTTTAGAATTACATTAGTTAAGACAATAGAGATAAGTTAAAATTTGATTCTGTTTTCATGTTTAAGGATAATTAAAAGCAACTTTTATTTAAGTAATCATTTGTCTTGGTGAATATCTACTTCTGCTGAGTTTATGGGTCCTCTGGGCTCGTAACAGTAGGGCCACATCTGGAAGAGTGTGTGCAGTTTCGGTTGCCTCTCCAGGATGTTCTCGATGAAGTGAAGACTGGTGCCTGTGATGTCGTAGACTGAGTTAGCAATACTCAGGACAAGAGAAAACACTCGGCCAGCGACATCACGGGTGTCGACCTTCACTCCGTCGAGAACATCCTGGTGAGGCAACCAGATCTGCAAGAGGTGGTGTCTTAAAAAAGCAGCCTCTCTCCTCAAGGACTCCCACCACGCAGGGCATGCCCTCTTCCCACTGCTACCATCAGATAAAGGGTACAGGAGCCTGAGGACCCAGTCATACAAGGACAGCTTCTTCCCCTCCACCATCAGATTCCTGAATGAGCCACAGACACGACCCCACTTTGTCTTTTTCTCGCACAATTTGTAGAAATATTTTGCACTGTGACGCTGCTGCAAAACAACAAATTTTGTGGCATGTTCATGACCATCAATTTTGATTCTGATGTTCCATCGAATGGAACATTTCAATTCCAGGAGAGTAGCCGGTCTCAGTTTGTTCTCCTGGAAGTGGACAAAACTGTGGGCAGACTTTGTATGTGGAGAGGCTTCAGGAACAGGAAACTCTCCCTCATAGAGACATATCAACACTGGGGGGAATGGATTGAGAATGAGCACAGAGGTTACACTCTCTAGGGGCTGGTGAAAGCAGGTATCAGATTCAGATTTATTGTCATGACATCACATACAACCCTGAGATTCCTTTTCCTGTGGGCAAGGCAGAATTACCACTTACTGGTAGTTCAAAAACAACCTGACTCAGCGTGTAAACAAATACAGAAATGTAAACACACAGTGCAATTCAGAGAGAAAAATCAAGGAAGTGCAAAAGTAAGAGCCCTTGAACGAGTTCCTGATTGAGTTTGTTGTTGAGGAGTCTAATGGTGGAGGGATAGCAGCTGTTCCTGAACCTGATGGTGCATGTCCTGTGACCCCTAGACCTCTTTCCTGATGGCAGCAGCGAGAACAGAGCATGTGCTGGGTGGTGAGGGTCTCACAACATTTAAAAAAGTCTTTTGACAAGGCAACCAGAAAAGGCTATGGTCAAAGTACTGGTAGATGGGGTTGGCATTGATGGAGATTTGGTGTTCAGCCTAGGCGCGGAGAGCTGAATAGTCTGTTTTTCCGCACCATGAAACTTTCACGTGCGACGTGTACCCACTTTACAATCATTACATGATGGACCTTTTAGGATCTGGGGTTTCCCACTTCCACTGTCCATGTCGGAACAAATTGGTGGAAAGCCCCAGCACTTTCACCGTACGAGGAAAGAAAGCAGTGTATTGAGAAAGTAATCGAGAAGCTCTGGGGGGCAGGGAACTTGGAAAGACCTACGTGAATACAAAATTGCATCTTCATGTGTGTGGTGATTAAAAATAGCCATAACTGAAATCTGCCTGGGACTGATTGGCAGGGACAGATGGAACTGGGTAATGGGGTAGATCGTGGAATTTGGAAAATGAAGGGCGATAGGTTGGAAGGAGGAAAGGGTGAGATTGACAAGGAACAGACCCAACAGTTAGGGCCAAAGGGCCCATACTGTGCTGTACTGAGCTATGGATGTTACTGAGAGTTGAGGTACAGACGTATTTGAAGATAAGAAGTCGAGAGGCAGTTGCCACTGTCGCAGTGAACATCCTGCTGGGCATCAAACAAGAGCAGCCAATCAAGCAGACACTGAGAAATTGTGAGAGGGAATGTGGGAGATGTCTGTTCCCTCCAATATCAAATGAAATGGAACTTGGACTGGGAAAAGAGAAAATGTTCCAGACAGAGGTCAGGTACATTGCACAGGAGATCAACATGAAGGAATGAAAGCCCAAAACCCCTGGACAAAGGCAGTGAGAACCAGCTGATGTCGGAGGGAGAGTTTCTGCTGCGGTCTCCAAACGATTATATTTTTCACTTCAATTCACTGCCAGGAGGTCTCATGTTGTGAGGTCTCATGTTGAAGATGCTGTGACCTTCTGCCTCTGATTTTTCTACTTCCCTTCTTCAATCAGGTGTTGACCAAAGCTCATTTCCACAACCTTAACTGCCATTTCCTTCAGTTTCATGAATGTTAGCGAACTTCTCAGGTCCAGGGGACTTCACCTTTCGACCCACTATTTACTTAGAACTGCCTCATGTGTATTTGTGTGGGGCCAAGGTCCTCACTTCCCTTCACATCCATTATATCACCCTTAGGTACATTGGATGTTCTCGTCGTGAACACCAAATCATTGTTCCAAGCTTAGCTTTTTCTGCATTACCCAAGATTAATCAACCCTTATTTTCCTCTGGTCTACATTCACTTGAGACATGCTTTACCACTTCATATCATTACAAAAATGTTACGATCCGTTTTTATATTCTGTGCTGGTTTACTTTCAGATCTTTCGGCCCTTTGTTGCTATC
The DNA here is from genome assembly GCF_036971445.1 of Narcine bancroftii. NCBI lineage: Eukaryota > Metazoa > Chordata > Chondrichthyes > Torpediniformes > Narcinidae > Narcine > Narcine bancroftii. Next base: position 97,124,187 of record NC_091474.1, read on the forward strand.
TTTGTGGTTCTTTGTTGCTGTGTTTTTTTTTCTGAATCTTCCAGGAGATTTTGTATGCATGTGAATTTAATATATTGCCTTCCTTTAAATCCTTTGTTGTCCAATGCTGGCACTACTCACCCTCACCCCCACCGTGCTTGCTTTTAAATGGAATACTGTATACTTTTGTTGAGCTCTGAGAAAGCTCTTTGAAAGTCTTTCACTGTTCCTCAACAGTCGTTGCATGTAGCCTGTGTTCCCAATCTGCACCTCATTTCCAATCTGCACCACGCTCCTAATCTGCAATGTATTCCCAATCTGGACCTGCGTTCTCAATCTGCACCACATTCCCAATATGCACCTGTGTTCCCAATTTGCACCACATTTCCAATCTACACCACGCTACCAATCTGCACCACATTTCCAATTTGCACCACATTCCCAATCTGCACTTATGTCCACAATCTGCACCACGTTCCCAATTGGCACCACAACTTTTCCCTCATCCTCTTGTAATATAGTGGTTTTAGTTCAAATTATTCTCTTGTCTATCTGGATGGGAAACTCATAGCACTAAGGCTGTAGCTCGAATCCGCAGGGGAAGAAAGACACACACACACCAGTGGAGTGTATTTGACACTGAGTTTATTCACTGGCAGCTCTGCCTTTTATAGTCAGCTTGGCCATGTCACCACCGGGGGCATGGCTTGAGCAGGCCCTCTGCAATCCAACAGTGGTGATCGGCCAGTTTCACCGCTCGGCCTGCAGCCTATGGAAACGGGCGTTTCAGCCCACGCGATGTTTTGCCGGTCGCTGCGTTTGACGGCCATTTGCTGACGGGCGCTACACAACTCCCCCCCCCCCCAGAACAGATAATCAGGGCACTGTTTTTAGGAGGCCAACCCCTGCGCCGAGGGGTCGGGTGAGTGATGGGCTGGTCAATGTCCAAGTAGGCCGGTTTCAACCGGTCGAGTGTGAAAGTCTCCTCCCTGCTGCCAATGTCCAAAACACAGGTGGACCTATTGTGTCTGAGAACACGGTATGGCTCCTCGTAAGGCATCTGTAGAGGTGGCCGTTGAGCCTCGTGCTGAACAAACACGTATTTACAGTCAGTAAAGTTCTTTGGGACATAAGTGCAGGGTTAGCCATGGGGTTTAGGTTTAGCAGTGGCCAGGGTGCCTAGGCACTCACGTAGACAGGTCAATGGGGTCACCGGGGGCTCCCCTAAGTCCTCAGGGACCGTCACAAATTCACAGGTATAAGTCAGGGTGCGCCATAGTATCCACACTTATTGTGCCCTAACTTGGCAGAGGATGCCTCGAGGTCCTCCTTGGGTGTGGTGCAGATGCCTAACAGGACCCAAGGGAGTTCATCAGCCCAGTTAGGTCCAGTGAGCCATGCCATTAAGGCTGCCTTAAGATGTCTGTGGAACCTCTCCACTAACCCATTGGCCTGTGGGTGATACGCCGTGGTGTGGTGGAGTTGGGTCCCCAGTGTGGTACACAGACTGGAAATAAATTGGGCCCCCTTGTCCAATGTAAGGTGTTCGGGGGCCATGAAACGCACTACCCGAGTGTTGAGTAAAGCCCGTGTGCATGCTTCTGTGGAAGCCTCTGATAGTGTCACCGCCTCTGGGCATCTGGTCGACCATCGTGAGATGGTAACATGCACCTCTGGATACAGGTAGAGGCCCCACAATATCAACGTGCATGTGGTTGAAGCGATGACGTGCTGGCTCGAATATCTGTGGTGGAACTTTGATACGAATCTGGATTTTGGATGACTGGCACTGAGTACAAGTCCTGGCCCACAGGGTGACCTCTTTGCGGAGGACCTGCCAGACATACCTGTTCGCCACCATTTTGACTGTAGTCCTGATGGGCTGGTGAGCCAAGTTGTGGACTGAATTGAAAACCTGCCGTGGAAATGACAAAGCAAGGCTTACCCGTCGAGGTGTCGCAGAGCAGCATGCAATTGCCAGGGGCGATCTGGATGTCCTCCAGGTGTAAGTCAGTGAGTGCTGTCCAGTACGCCAGAATGTCAGGGTCTGCTTGCTGCACATCAGCCAGGGTCATCTAGTCGATATCAGGGGTAGGGTCACCGTCAAGATAGCCAGATGGGATAGGGCGTCAGTCTCCATGTTGGATTTGCTGGCTATGTGTTGAATGTCGATCGTAAATTTGGAAATGTAGGACAGGTGCCACTGTTGCCTGGCTGACCACGGTTCTGACACCTTACTGAAGGCGAAGGTAAGGGGTTTGTGGTCTGTGTAAATTTTGAACTTCCTGCCCTCCAGGAAGTAACAAGAGTGCTGATTGGCAGGTGTAAGGCTAACAGTTCTCTATCAAAGGCCCTGTACTTGAGCTCTGGTGGCCTGAGGTATTTACTGAAAAAGGCCAGCGGTTCCCATTGTCCATTCACCAGCTGCTCAAGTATATCCCCCGACCACTCTGTTGGAGGCATTTGTCATGAGGACGGTCGGGGCATCTGTCCGCGGGTGCATGAAGAGGGTGACATTGGCTAGGGCGTTTTTGGAGGCCTGCAAGGCCTCGGTCACCTCCTGAGTCCATTGTATGTCCTTACTGGGTCCTGCCCATGATGCAGGGCCATTGCAGGGATGAAGTGGTGATAAAAGTTGACCATACTTGCAAACTCTTGTAGTCCCTTCACCATCAATGGCCTGGGGAAAGAGCGTCCACCTTAGCGAGTAACAGTCTGGCTCCATGTTAATTGATACGATGGCCCAGGAAGTCAATAGTCTCTCAGCCAAACTGGCACTTGGCCGGGTTGATGGTGAGCCAAAATTGCTCAGCCTGGAGAATAATTGTTTTAAGTGGGCGGCATCCTCAGTGTGGATGTGGCTGGCAATTAAAATGTTGTCAAGGTAGACAAAGGCAAAATGCAGATCCTGGCCCACTGCATCCACCAGCCTCTGGAAAGTCTGAGCCACGCTTTTTAACCCAAAGGGCATGCGGAGAAATTCAAACAATCCAAAGGGGGTTATGATGGCAGTTTTTAGAATGTCTTCGGGGTGAACCGGGATCTGGTGAGTGCCCCTGATGAGGCCCACCTTTGAGAATATCTGTGCCCCTTACAGGTTAGCAGTGGAGTCTTGGATATGGGGCATGGAATATCTGTCTGGTATGGTGGCCTCATTGAGGTGGGTAGTCTCCACAGGGCCTCCAACCACCCGCTGCCTTGAGGAGAGGGGAGGCCCAAGGACTATCAGAGTGCTGCACAGTGCCGAGTTCCTCCATCTTTTTGAACTAGTCCCTGGCTAGGTTGAGTTTCTTGGGGAAAACACCACGCCCTGATGTGGAGGGGAAGGTCCTCTGTAACAATTTGGTGCCTCACCCCATGTTTGGGTTCTCCCAAATGGAAGTGAGGTGTGGTGATGGAAGGGAATTCTGCTGGGACCCGAGCGAATTCATTGTCGGCAGTACTTACTGAGTGCAGGTGGGGGCTGGTGAGTTCAGTGCCCTTGACTGAAATATCCGGATGTGCACCAGCCAGCGCCATTTAATATCCACTAGGAGTGAGTTGGCCCACAGGAAATCTGCACCCAGTAATGTTTGTTGCATGGATGCCACCGTAAACCTCCATGTGAATTGTCTGTCCCCAAAGTGTAGGGGAATGGTATGGGTGCTGAATGTTCGGATGTTGGAGCCATTTCCCACTCGGAGGTCCTAGCCTACTTTGCCACAGCGGGCCTCCAGGCTGGTCGGGGGAATGACACTATATTGTGCTCCATTGTCCACCAAGATACGTCTTGAATGTGTAGCAAGCTATGCAGTTGGCTGGTCGAAACAGACATTAATGACGGCTGGCCTGAGTGTTTCACTGAACACAGTGGGGAGCAGCATCGACAGGCCTCGGAACCCCACCGCCAATAATAGAAACTGTACTGCTCACCGGTGAGGCATGGCATTTGGGTGGTCTTCCTGGCTGGGCCCTGCTCAAGCAATGTGCAGGCATCCCTCTTCAACGCCCATAGCAAGTCTGCACGGGCAACCACCTTCTTGGGTCATCAAAGTCTTCCTCCGCGATGAGCAGCCGGATGTCCTCAAAGATCTGCTGTAACAGCGGGAAAGAGGTGTGGCCATCGTTGAGAATGAGCATGTCGCTCATGAGGACGGAAGGGGCCTGTCCCCCAAACCATGGATGTGCAGCAATTGGGCCGCGCGCTCGTGCTTTGAAAGCCAGAAAGTGTGGGTTAACACCTCTTTTATGGCCACATACCTTCCTTGCTCCAGGGGTTGCTGGAGGAAGTTGATGATGCAGGCTGTGGTGTCCTGATCGAGGGCGCTGACCACGTGGTGTCATCGTTTCATTGGCGGAGATCCGGTGAATGGCAAACTGCGCCTCAGCCTGCTGGAAACACACCCATGGTTGCGACGTCCAGAAGCCAGGCAGCTTCAACGCTATGGTGTTGATCGGAGGTTGCTCTTCCATCTTTGGGTCCAAGGCGCCATTTGGACCAGTCGGAGTAACCACTGTGGTGAGGTTGCTATGGCTACAGCTGGGTTATAGCTCTGTTATAGCCCTCAGGCTGTAGCTCGAATCCACTGGAGAAGAAAGACACACACACACCAGTAGAGTGCGATGAGCTCGTCAATTTTGCAGCCATTCTCTCCATTTCTCTCCACTGACATTCATTACAAACCTTCTAACTCTCACAACTACCTGGACTACACGTCCTCACAACCTGTCCCCTGCAAGGACTCCATCCCCTTCTCTCAATTTCTCCGTCACCGCAGCATCTGCTCCCAAGAAGGCTTCCCTTCCACCACTATTAACTCGGCCCTCACCCGCATGTCCTCCATTCCCCGCTCATCTACCCTAGCCCCCCCGCCCCCAGAAACAATCAACACAAAATCCCCCTCATCCTCACCTACCACCCCACCAGCCTCCACATCCAACACATTATCCGCTGGATTTCCAGAATTTACGACAGGACCCCACCACCAGACACATTTTTCCTTCAACTTCCCTCTCAGCCTTCCAGAGGGTCCTCTTCCTCCGTAACTCATCGTGTGCACTCTTCTCTCCCCACCCATCCAGCACCTTCCACTGTGGTAAGGAGCTATAATACCTGCACTCACACCTCCTCCATCACAACGGTCAAGGTTCCAAAACAGACTTTTCAGGTGAAGCAACACTTCACCTGTACCTCCAAAGAACTCATCCGGTGCCCCCTCTGTGGCCTTCTCTACATCAGAGAGATCACTTCGCCCAGCACCTCCTCTCTGTCCACAGGAAAAGCGACCACCCCGCAGCCAACCATTTCAATTCTGAGTCACACTCTCAAGCTCACACTACCCCACCCTGACCACCCACAGACTGGAGGAACAACACTTCATTTTTTGTCTGGGCCCACTCCAACCCCAGGGTATGAACATTGAGTTCACTGCATTCCACTAATCAGCTTGCCTTTTTCTTCTTTCCTCCCTTTTAACTAGTCATTCCAGTTCCTACTTCCTTTTTCTCTCCACCTAGCCTAAACTCCACCCCCCCCCCCCCCACCTTCCTGTGGTATGTACTGACAATAACCATACCAGCAGTGCAAGTGTAAGACAGCTTTAATAAACTAATATGTACACTAAGAGGTCTTGTCTCTCTGCAAGACGAACCTGAAAGGCTAGACTGCAGCTCTGGACTCACTGGGATGACCCCTGGTGACCTAGTGGTGTAATTACATATCACCACATTCACCACCCCCTTAAAAAATTGTTATACCTCCACCCCCCCCTTCCCTTGTTTGTAAGTTCATAAGTCCAAAACTACCTCTTCGGTAGTGGTATAGGGGTGGGGAGTGCGGTCTGCCTTTTGGCCTTTCTTGGTGGAGGTGTGGGAGTGGGAAGTACTAGATGGCCATGTGGGCTGGGGATCCTCTTGTATGGGATTAGGTCCTGCCGGCAAGTCTAGGGTGGTGATATTTTGTGGGGCGTGCGTACCCAGGGTCCTGATTTCCGGGGTGGGTGGTCTAGTCCTCTGGGGTGACTCGATGGACAACTGTTCTAGTGACTGCTGCTGCGCTCCTTGTTGATCCGTAGACATCTGTACATTTGTGTTTCTAATGGGCAGTTGGTGGTTTGCTGCCTTCAGGCCTATGGTAGAAAACACCTTATACTGTGCAATGTTGTTGACCATGTCTGCAATGCGTGGCAGGGGGTAGGCATCTAGTTGTGTAAATTTGTTGATTGTCTGGCTGTAATCCACTACCATGTGCAGTTTTTCTCCTGACTATATTACAACCACCTGGGCTCTCCAGGGGCTTGGTGCTCTGCTCTATGATGCCTGCGGACCTCTGTCCTAATGAAGGCTCTGTCCCTCAGGCTGCACCTCCTGCTCATTGTGGCTATCGGTGTGCATTCTGGGGTCAGGTGTGTGAACAGCGGAGGGGGTTCTATGTTCAGGACAGACAGGCTGCAGTGTTGTTTCTTCGTAAGGCGTAGTGGGGGGGTGAGGCCCGTTGTGCACTATTGTAATGCTTTCTAACTGGTACTGAAAATCTAACCTCAATAGTACCAGGGCACAGAGGTGAGGGAGCACTAGTAATTTGAACCCTTCGTATTTTGTACCCTGGATTTCTAGAGTAACCCTCCAAAACTGTTTTGCCTCAGCCGCAAGACATCTTATCTTTCTACAAGATGAACCTGTAAGGCTAGACTGTAGCTCTGGACTGCTTTATATACAAGGTCACTGGGATGATCCCTGGTGACCTAGTGATGTAATTATATATCACCACATGGTCCTCCCCTCCCCTCCATCTATCATCTCCCACCCTCACCACCCCCCTCCCTCCCTTCTTCCCCCTCTTGTTCGGACATCTCTCATGTTCACCCACATCTTTTTTAAAATTTTTTTTATTTTTCACACTATGAACCATACTGACCAAAATGCACACAAACATTTCCCTCTTGAATATACAGTGTAATTTTCTTCCCTTTACCCCCCTCCTTTCCCTCCCTCCTTCATCCCCCCCCCTCCCCACCCACTCAACGTTCAACATATATGATACATTAAACCCATTAAACAATGTCATCACACAATGAAAATAAACAAGAAATTTATGTCATCTACTTTTACATACTGGGTCAGTTCATTTCGTCTTCTTCTCCTTCTGTCATTTTAGGTGGTGAAGGTCCGGGGTAGGACTTCTCTGTTGTGTTCCATGTACGGTTCCCAACTTTGTTCGAATACTGTAATGTTGTTTCTTAAATTATGTTATTTTTCCCAATGGAATACATTTATTCATTTCTATTTACCATTGCTGTATTCTCAGGCTATCTTCTAATTTCCAGGTTGACATAATACATTTTTTTTTGCTACAGCTAAGGCTATCATAATAAATCTTTTTTGTGCTCCATCCAAATCGAGTCCAAGTTCTTTACTTCTTATATTACTTAGAAGAAAGATCTCTGGATTTTTTGGTATGTTGCTTTTTGTGATTTTATTTAATTCCTGATTTAGATCTTCCCAAAACTTTTCCATTTTCACCACTCTGCCAGTGGCCTATGGAAACGGGCAATTCAGCCCACATGATGTTTGCTGGTTGCCATGTTCGACGGCCATTTCCTGTGTTGGCCCAAGGCACAGGCCATGGGCCGCTACAAGGTAATATTTAAATTTGACATCGCTTTTAAAGAATGATGTAGATTAGACATTAAATGTTTTAAAGATTTATTTATCAAAAGATGTCTTGCTTCCTTTGAACAACTGTCAGTTAAATATAAATTAACAAATATTAATTTTTTTGTTATTTACAGAATTTTTACGATCTCAATTATAAACATTTCTTAAGAGCACTGATAATAATAGATGTAATTTTTAATTTACAGCAGTTCAATATCTAACACTTATGATATGTTGTTGAGACTAAGAGAAGCTTCTTCAGATAAAAATTTTTAAAAACCTGGGGACAGGACCTGGAACTTTTAATTTTGAAGAAACTTGGAATGTAATTTTCAAATTCTTTATGTGCCCACCACTCCCTCCTATAATTTAAAGCAGCCCATAGAGCTCACACGTCCAAGTCAAACTATCTCATTTTTATATGGATGTTACTCCTCATTGTGATAAATGCAACAATGGAGATGCTTCATTAATTCCTATTATCTGGACATCCTAGATCCTTGAGAAATAATGGATCAAAGTATTTCAAAAATGTTCTGTACTTTTTCAAGTTAATTTTATGCCTGATCCTTTAAGTGCCTTGTTTGTTATTGTTGGAGAGAGTGGCATAACTCTATCACCATGTATTAGTTTTTACTTCTCTTCTGGCCAGGCAGGAGCTGTTGCTTAGCCAGAGGGACATTACCCTACCTAATCATACTCAATGTGTACATGACGTCATGTCATGTTTAAACTTAGAAACTATTAGATGCTCAATTTCCGATTTGAATTTAAATTTTCAAACACTGAGGGGACCCTTTTATGAATTATTTTCAGAATCCCTGATTTGATATGAATGCAGAGTTGTTGACTAATAAGGTAATTTATCACTTTGATAAGGAATTCCTTTTTCATTTGTGATGTAATATTTGATGTATTTGGGAGATAAATTGGTAAAATTAGATTAGGTTACATACTTATACACACATTTTAAAACAGATCTTATTTGAAATACTGAAGAATTCATATTCAGTGACTTTACAGAACTATGGAGAAGGTTATGCACATTTCCCAAATAGGTGCTAATTGAAATGATGCCATGAAATTAATGGACTGGAGACAGGTCATCTGTGTTGAACATTTTTACAAGACTTTTGACCTTTCTGCAAAGTTCTCACTCAAAGGTCACTCCTGGGTTCTTGTTTACCTAAAAACAACAGATAGGAGCAGAAGACTAACTCCTATTGTTTGCGGTAGAAGGAGGGGGTTTTGCAAGTGAGAGAGAGAAGGACATGTGGCTGGCAGTTGGAATCTGAGATGGAGAGAGAGTCAAAGCTGAAACAACCAGGAAAAACTTGTTGGAACTGAAACAGAAGCTCCAGAGTGGCAGATGGCTTGAAATGCTATCTGTCTGATGTTTCTCTTGGAATAAGTGGAACAGAAAGGATCTCTGTAGTAGCCTGAAAGAAAGAGACTATTATCTGGAGAACTCTGACGGGCCAAGTTTCATCAGCAAGACATTGAGGTGACTAATGGTGGTACCTCAGTTGTGGAAATCCTGGAACAACAAATCTCTCTCTGCAAACCTACAAAAACCTTCCTGAGCGGTAAACATTTACCTTTCGAGCACCAAAGCCTAGTGATCTTTATACATGTTAAATTGTGTGCACAGTATAGGAATTGCCTGCAACCAGTGAACTTGGAGGAGTGAGAAGTGAGATTGAACTGTGAACCAAATAACTTTTCTTAAATTTACACACACATCATACACATGCACTTAGAATTAGAAGGGGGTTAAGTTGGGTTAGTTAAGTTAATAGAGATAAGTTAAAGTTTGATTCTGTTTTCATGTTTAAAGATAATTAAAAACAACTTTTGTTTGAGTAGCTACTTGTCTTGGTGAATGTCTATTGCTGCTGGGTTTTGGGGTCCTTTGGGCTCATAACACCTCTCCTTGCCAAACAACTTCATTTTTGGTAGTAGGTTTAGATCTTTTTTTACAGAATAAGATATTACTGTAATAGAATATGTTTAATAGAGAATGCAGTTGATCAGGCCTGCTTGCTGTCACCCTCACTCAAACCAGATGTAACTGTCAGTTTCCCTCTGGGATTCAGCCTTTTGGTCTGTGCTGAACACACAGCAGCAGTGAGATCCAGAGCTGAATGATCCGGCATCAGGGAGCAGTGTTCAGTGAATAAGCCCAAGACTGCAGATGCTGGAATTGGGAACGAAAGCTGGTTAAGCAGTGTCAGTGGGAGACAAAGAATGGGTCGGAATCCTTCATCAAGACTTGTGGCGTCGATAAAGGCTCACACTCAACTGGAGGGAGAACAAACGCTTACAACACAGGTAGGATTCACGAATCAGTTTCAGAGGGGTTCTGGGTTTAGGCGGGAAACCAGTGTTATATATGGGCACCAGGAGGAGGAGCCGGGAGGCGGGACCAGTCGTCAGTACATCACCCTTCTAGTGAATCCATTCACCCTTTCCTTCAGAATTTAGGGTCTGTGGTTGAAGAGAACAAGGATCAGAAACTGATAATCAACACAGAAGATAAATATTTACAATACTATTTATAGATTCAGGCAGTCCGGGAGTCTGGAGATCCAGGGGGAGCACCTTAGCACCAGGGAGCCTTGGGCTCCTTGAGTCCCCTGGTCTGCCTGTGATGGAAGAGTAGTGGGTTGGGGGGGTTCACTTTCCCCCTGAACCGGGTCCCCTGAGGCCCTGAGCAGGAGTGGGAGAAAGAGCTCAATAGCTCATGGGGCACCTGAGGCCATGGACCCTCTGTTCTGGCAGGTGGCAGGTCCCTGATGGAGATGGTGTCCTCCCTGCTGGGTACTCCACGTAGGCGTATGTGGGGTTGGCATGGAGTAATTTCACCCTTTCCACCAGGTGATCGATCTTGCTTCTCCTCACGTGTTTCTTGAGAGGGACCGAACCAGGACTAGTGAGCTATGCTGGGAGTGTAGTCCCTGATGCCGACGTTCTGTCGAATGTAAACATGAGCTCAGGAGTAGCATTGATCGCAGTGCAGAGTAGTGACCATATTGAGTGGAGAGTGATGGGGAGGACATCCTGCCAGTGTGAGTCTGGAAGGCCTTTTTCCTTCAGGGCAAGTTTGACACCCTTCTAGATCATGACATTCTCTTTTTCAACCTGCCCATTCCCCCAGTGGTTGTAATTGGTCATCCTGCTGGATGCGATGCCCCTCACCAGCAGGTACTGACGCAACTCGTCACCCAATTGCTATGAATATAGCCGGGATTACCCGAACAGGGTGAAAATGGAGTCTAGGGCCTTTATAATGGACGAGGCGGACGCGTCTGGGCATGGGATGGCGATTGGGAAGCAGGAGTACTCATCGATGACTGAGAGAAAGTGGATGTTCCCATTCATAGAGGGGAGAGGTCCCTTAAAATCGGCGCTGAGCTGTTTGAAGGGCCTGGATGACTTCATCAGGTGCATTTTCACAGGGCAAAAAAAGTGCGGTTTGCACTCCATGCAGACCTGGCAAGACCTGATCATTTCTCTGACGTCTTCCTTTGAGTAGGGAAAATTGCAGGATTGAACAAAATGAGCCATTTGTGGTCCGCAGTTGACCAGTGAGCACAGAGGCACAGCATCCCCTGGACAAGGCATCTGGAGGGACGTTAAGGGCCCCTGGCCGGTAGGCGATGTCAAAACTGTAGGTGGAGAGTTCAATCCTCCACCTAGCGATTTTGTCATTCTTGATTTTGCCCCTCTTGGTGTTGCTGAACGTAAATGCGACCAAGCACTGATCTGTGAGGAGCGTAAATCTTTTTACCAGCCAGGAAGTGCCTCCAGTGCCTTACGGCTTCTACAATGGCCTGAGCCTCTGTAATGGTATGGATTGTATGTACTAATTGCCTGGTAAAGGCTCGGGCTAGCCCGCCCCTTGATGATACTCTCACCTGGACTCCTCCCCTGGGACCCAGGCCATAAAGGTCAGGCCACCTCTCCCTTCTCTGCACTTCCCTAGCTTGGATCCGGGTCAGCTCAAGTCTTCTGTACAATAAAGCCTATCGTTCCCCTCAGTCTTTGTCTTTGAGATTATTGGGGCAACTGGTAGTGCCCATCAATTTATTATACATAAAATTTTAACATCTCCAGTAATGGTGAAGTTGCCACACCTCGATCGGCTAGAGGTGGATCCCCAAGTCCCGGGTGCATTGGAACTCTTTGAACAGTGGATCAGTTGTTTTAACAACTTCCTGGAGGCTGCTGCTGGAGTGGTCGACTCAGATGAGAAGAGGCTGAAAGTCCTACAGGCAAGAGTTGGCCAGAGGGATTTGCAGGCCATCAGAAGCTGCATGACCTACACCGAGGCGATGGCTTAGCTACTGGCGCTATACAAGCCCAAGATCAACGAGGTCTACTTCTGCTACCTCCTGGCGTCCAGAAAACAGCAGCCTGGGTGGGTCGGTGGAAGAGTTTGTCCAAGCCCTGATCACACTGGGAAAAGACCGTTTATGTGCCAGGGGTCCAGTGCGTGGAAGACCTGGTCCGGGACGCTTGCGTGTTAGGGTTGAGGTCGGACTATATCCGACAATGATGTCTCCTTGAGGAGGATCAACTCTCATTGAAATGGGTGATCCAACTGGCCAGGACCTTAGACTCAGCCCAACACCACGCAGAGTTGATCACGGGCAGAAACGGGCCTATCCAGTACGTGCCACCATGAGGGCCACCATCCTGGGAGTTGGCATTGGGAACAGCCGACCTGACTGTGGCTGCAGTGGCACTAGGATCCTCGAGGTACAACTTCTGTGGGCAGGCAAGTCACCCACAACGTCTCTGCCCTGTGAAAGGTGCTACATGTTCGGGCTGCAGGAAAAAGTGCCACTATCAATGTGTCTGCAGGTCCAGAGCCCCATCCCAAAGCAGCGTGGCGTGTATGGCCGACGACCTTCCAGTGCTAGCTGCATGCATGGTTAGGGGGGTGCCATTTTACCCGCTCCCACCTCCATCCTCTATGCTGCGGCAACTCTCACCAGCGACATCACTTCCACCCCCAATGACGTTACTTCTGTCTACTTCAACGGCATTGGCAGCGTGGTCAACATGGAGGCTGCCATCTTGGGCATCGGGCCTCCCCACTGATGACGAAGATGATGCACCCATCCTGGCATTGATCACCTTGGACCAAGCCAGTCCTCACCCGATCATGAACTCCATGATGCAGATCGAGGTGAATGGGCACAAATTGAACTGCCTCTTCGATAATGGCAGTGCCAAAAGTTTTATCCACCCCGAGGTGGCCCGTAGACTCTCGATACCCATTTGGCCAATGACCGGATCTGTGTCAATGGCAGAAAAATTGTTGGTCAAGCCCCAGCTCTGTGTGTTGATCCTCCTGGGCCTCAACTTCCAGAGTCAGTTCAGGAGCATGATGATGGCATTCGGGGGCCCCCAACCACCGCTCACCGCTTACAGACTCCCCAACCCAATTGAGCACCCAGCTTCCAGCAGTTACCTGCAGCCTCACCACCCTGCGGGTGGCCCCTCTCTCACTATTCACGAACCTCATTCTGGACTGTAAGCTGATCGCCACCAAAAGCACTCGTTACAGCACTGAGGATATGGCGTCCATCCGGGCCAAGGTTCAGCGTTTCTTGGCGGAGGGGATCATAACCCCTAGCTCCAGCCTCTGGAGGGCACAGGTCCTTGTGGTCAGAAGTGTGGGCAAGCCCCGGATGGTGATTGATTATAGTCAAACCATCAACCGCTTCACCCAGTTGGATGCGTACCCTCTATCCTGGATAGCCGGCTTGGTCAATAAGGTCACACAATACAGAGCCTTCTTGACCACTGACCTCAACTCCCCCTTTGCCCGAGTGACCGGCCTCAACTCCCCCTTTGCCCGAGTGACCGGCTCTGCATGGGTTTCGAGGCCAATGCAGACTTTTTCACTTCCTGCGGGGGCCCCTTGGTGTTACTCATGGTGTCTCTGATTTTCAGAGGGTCATGGATCGGATGGTGGAGGAACACAAGCTGATGGCGATGTTCCCATATCTCGACAATATCACCATCTGTGGCCACAACCAATGGGATCACGACACAAACCTTGTCAAGTTCTTACGTATGGCCAAGTATCTCAACTCGATGTACAATAAGGACAAGTGTGTGTTCAATACGTGTCGCCTGACCCTTCTTGGATGCGTCGTGGCACATGGTGTCATTGCCCCAGACCCTAACCGCATGCGACCCCTTATGGAGTTCCCAGTCCCAAACACCCTAAAGGCACTGAAGAGGTGCCTGGGGCTGTTTTCCTATTATGCACAATGGTTGACCAAATACGCCAATAAAGCTCACCCCCTGATTAAGTCCACAACTTTCCCGTTATCGGCAGAAGCCCAAGCTGCATTCTACCAGATCCGAGGAGACATTGCAAGGGCCACAATGCATGCCGTGGACGAGTCCATCACTTTTCAGGTGGAGAGCAATGCCTCCGATTTCACAATGACCGCCACTCTTAACGAGGCAGGCAGGCCAGTAGGATTTTTCTCCCACACCCTGCACGGTCCTGAGGTACATCACTCCTCGGTCGAGAAGGAAGCCCAAGCAATCGTTGAGGCGGTGCACCACTGGCGACATTACCTGGGCGGTAAATGGTTTACCATGCTGACAGACCAGACGGCCGTGGCCTTCATGTTTAATACTAAACAGCGGGGTAAAATCAAGAATGACAAGATTCTTAGGTGGAGGACTGAGCTCTCCACTTATAATTATGACATCTTGTACCGACCAGGTAAACACAATGATTCCCCCAGATGCCCTACTCCAGGGAACGTGCGCCAGCACACATCTTGACTGCTTCCAGACCCTCCATGACAGCCTGTGCCACCCCGGAGTCACAAGATTATACCACTTCATCAAGACTCAGAACCTTCCGTCCTCCATTGAGGACATCAGGTCCATGACCAGATGCTGCCAGATCTGCGCTGAATGTAAGCCGCAGTTCTACCGGCCCAAAAAGGCACATCTCATTAAGACCACATGCCCTTTTGAATGGCTCAGTGTCGATTTCAAGGGCCCCCTACCCACTGCTAATAGGAATGCCTACTTCCTGACACTGGTGGATGAGTTCTCTAGGTTACCCTTTCCTATTCCCTGCCCAGATATGACCTCGGCGACGGTAATCAAGGCTCTGGGCAGTATCATCACCCTGTTCAGGTACACCAAATACATCCACAGTGATCAGGGGACCTCGTTCATGAATGAGGAACTGCGACAGTATTTCTTGGCTAGAAGCATAGCCACCAGCAGGACGACCAGCTATAACCCCAGGGGTAATGGCCAAGTGGAAAGGGAGAATGCCACCATCTGGAAGGCGGTGCTCCTGGCCCTTAGATCCATAAACATGCCGGACATTTTGCCCAAAGCGCCTCATACCTCATACACTCCAACCCGCAATACGCATTTGTGAGGTTCCCTGATGGGCATGAGGACACTGTGCCTATCCAAGACCTGGCGAGGGCCAGGGATCCTGAAACCGCCCTGCCTGCCACCGTCCATCCCACGGAGTAGACCACCTTACACGGGAACACAATACCGGAGGCCAAGCCACCCAACTCTCTTCTCCGGGAGGCATCAGATTCCCCTTCCTCCCAGGTGTCCTCAAGCATCACCCTGACCCAGACTGTTCCCTCCCCTGCCCCCCCTCCCAGGACTGCTTCCCCTCCAAAACAGCAGAGCACGGACACGTCTGAACCCCGGCAGTCCTGCAGAAGGAAGAAGTCGCCGGCGCGGCTAAACCTCTAGTTTGATAATTTTTCTCTTTCTCTCTTGTGTCAAGAGGCGGAGGGGGGGGGGGGGTTCTGTTTAAAAAGAGGGGGTGAATGTAATGGTATGGATTGTATGTACTAATTGGTCGGCAAAGGCTCGGGCTGGCCCACCCCCTGATGACACTATCACCTGGACTCCTCGCCTGGGACCCAGGCCATAAAGGTCAGGCCACCTCTCCCTTCTCTGCATTTCCCTAGCTTGGATCCAGGCCAGCTCAAGTCTTATGTACAATAAAGCCTATTGTTTCCCTCAGTCTTCGTCCTTGTGATTATTGGGGCAACTGCTAGTACCCAACAGCCTCCTTTTTCACAAATGGTTTCCGGAGCTCATGGCCTTGAAGCATCCGTGAGAAAAAGGCAACCAGCCTACCCACCTGATTGAGGGTAATGGTGTGGGCTATGTCCGAAGTGCCACTTTCCACTTCCTCTCTCCACCGGCTGGTGCTGGGTTCAATGATTCCCCTCCTCCATACTCATCCACCACGTGCACGGCAGTTTTCGCAATGTAACTTCGGAGGTAATTAAAAGCCGTCTGGGCTTTGGCCAAAAGGGGGAAAATGGTGGCCTCTAAGAGGGGACGAACCTTGTTGGCGAATTGAGGGACCCACTGGGCGTAATATGAGAAAAACCACAGGCATCTCCTCAAAGCCTTTGTGGTTCCTGGGAGGGGAAGCACTAACAGGGGGCGCATCCCATCAGAGTCAGGGCCAATGATGCCATTCTCCACCACGTAGCTAAGGATAGCCAGTCGTGTAGTCCTGAATGCACACTTGTCAGAATTTTAAGTGAGGTTCAGGGCTCTCGCTGCATGGAGAAAGCTTTGGAGACTGGCGTCATGGTTTTTCGAGGTGTGGCCACAGATGGTGACATTATCGAGGTAGGGGAAGGTAGCCTTCAACCTATACTCTAATAGATACCCCATTGGTAATACTGAAAGGGACCCTCCGGAACTGATAGAGTCGAACGTTAGCCTCAAATGCCATGTACGGGCGGTCATAGGAATGGATTGGCAGCTGGTGATAGGCAGCTTCAGGTCGATGGTTGAATAGACCTGATAATGCACGATATTGTTCACCATATCCGAAATGTGAGGGAAGGGGTATGCGTTCAGGAGTGTGTATCTGTTAATTATTTGGCTATAGTCAATCACTAACCTGGACTTGTTTTCCCCCTTTACCACCACCATTTGCCCTCTCTCCACGGGCTGGTGCTGGGTTCAATGATTCTCCTCCTCCAGCAGGTGCTTGGTCTCTGTCTTAATAAACTCCCTGTCTGCCGTGCTGTACCTCCTGCACTTGGTGGCAATGGGCTTACAGTCATCAGGTTTGGGAACAGAGGTGGTGGGGGGGGGGGGGGGGTGGTCGATGTTCAATGTGGAGAGGCTGCAAGTGGGTCCTGGTTTTGAGGGCCCTCCGTTCTGAACCGTTACTGGGAGAAGGGGACCAGAAAACTCTAATGTCATGCTTTTAAGGTGACACAGGAAGTCCAGATCAAACAATATTGGAGCACACAATTCATCTAAAATGTACATGTGATATTTACAAAACTTCCCCCCACCCCCCCCCCCCACCCCTTCAAACGATGGATAAACTATACAATGTTTCTGTACACGCGCCAAATGGGGCTGGGACGCCAGCAAGATTCGGTAATTAGAAGGGTACATTTTTTAAGGTATATTTTTGCACGGTTCGTGAGTCTATGAAACTTTCCGGGGAGCCTGTGTCAATCAGATTCTTGGTTGAATGCCCATTTACCTTCACCATCGAGTTGTTGAGCTGGTGAGGTCTGTTCTGGTCGAGGACCAACGATGCCAGGTTGTCGTGTTCTTCCCTCAAGTGGCCCCCTCCATCCTGAGTCGACCTGTGCAGGTAAGATGGTGCCGACCTTGTGGCGCAGCAAGATGGCCGCCCTCCATCCTCCTCCTCCTCTGATGATATGGTGCTGAATTCAAAATCAGGTCACTGCAAGATAGCCGTTGAGCCTTTTTGCGCCGTTTCTGTAGGCAGTGGGTTGCACAGCAGGCAATCTTGGGCGAGTCCGGGGCAGACAGCCTGGGGTTGGAATCGGATCCAGGAGGACAGACCATGGACTTCCCTGGACCTCCCTTCGCGTGGCAGACCCTCATCCAATGTCCCTTTTTCCCACAGCTGGAGCACGCTGAGTCTTTGGCCGGGCAGTGGGCACGAGGGTGATGTCCCTTGCCACAGAAAAAGCACTCCTGGTCTCTGGAAGTGGCAGCCATTAGAGCGGGGACCACCTTAGTGGGAGCAGCTGGTCCTTGGAGGTGCTCACCTGAGAGTGTGAGTTTGCTAGCACAAGTTCGCTGGCCTCCGGGTCGTCGTTCTCGAGACCTGGCCTTCTCTAGTGATTTGGCCAGCTCGACGTGGCTAGCAAGGTCCTTCCTTCCCAACTCAAGCAGTCACTGCCTCACGTACCTTGAGCGGATCCCTGCGACTAGGATCCCAGACCTATTCATCTTCCTGGACGTGGCCTGAAGCAACCTCATACCTGCACTTCTTACCCAGTGTCCCCAGGTCTAGCAGGTAGTCGTTAATCAACTCTCCGGACCATTGGTGGTGTAGGGCGACCTCGTTCAGGGCCTTCATATAGCGGGCCTTCAGCATCTCGACAGTGGCCTCGTACATTGAGCAGTGTCAGTCAACTGTGTACCCTTTCATCCCTACCCTTGTGATGAGTGCCAACCTCCGGAGCTCGTCAGTATGGAAGACGTCCCTGGTCGCGCTCAGGTAGACAAGGAAGCAGTCTAGCCAAACTCTTCAGCCGCGTTGGGGGACTGGGGGTCTATTAGCAGAATACGAGGCTTGAGTAACGCCTCCATCCTTGTTTGTAAGTTAATAAAATTGTAGCATAGATAAAAGCTCACACTTGACTGGAGGGAGAACTAACACTTTTATTAGGTTACAACACAGGTAGGGTTCATGAACAGGCTTCAGAGGTGGTTCTGGGTTTAGGCGGGAAACCAGGGTTATATATGGGCCCCGGGGGAGGAGCCGGGAGGCAGGATCTGTTGTCAGTACAACACACTTCTAGTGAATCCTGGTTCACTACAAAGACCCAGAGTGTGGAGGAGGGAGAAGAAGTACAATGAGAACAGGGTGGGAGGGGTTAGATAGGAACCAGTGGGAGTTTGGTGAATCAGGGAGGGGTGAAGGGTGACAAACCAATACAAAGGTGATTGGCAGGTGTCAGAAATAGAGAGAGAGGCCAGAGACAAAATCAGTGGTGGGGTAGAGGAAGTTTCATACATGTACTGAGGAAGGACTCATGGCTGTGGGAGTGAGTTTGGTCCGAACATGGACATCACTCGTTTCAAGAGGATCCCTGTGTACACTACCAATGGTTCAGGCCTGAGCCCTTTTTCAAGGTGTAGACTGAGAGAGAAAGAGGGAAGGAATGGGGGTGGGGGGGGTGGAGTCCAGACCAACAGACAAAAGATGTTAATTGGATAAGAGGAAAAGGAAGAAATGATTTTGGCTCCGTGAAAGGATTCAGAGGGAAGGGGAGGGGTGAGTGAGAGAGAGAGAGAGAGAGAGAGAGAAAAAACTAGAGGAAAGGAAACAGGGGACAAAGATGGGGGGGGGGGGGCGGGGTTAACAGAAACCAGAGAAGTTGATGTTAATGCCCACATGGAATATAAGGTGTTTTTCCTCCAATATGTGGGTCATCTCAGTCTGAAACATTGGATAGACAGAAAGCAGTCCCTCTCTCACTGCCCACTCCCCTCCTCCCTCTGGTTCTGTAACCACGTTCAGACCAAGAGTGCCCCAAATTCCAAATTAGCATCCTTGGGGTCATGGCCTTGCCCTTGTTTTCTTGATGAGCTCCACAAACCCCACAATTCTGGATCTAATTCTCCTACCTTCAGAGTGGAAAACAAATAAATCTGCACTTGCTGAGATGAGAGACACAAGAGAAGTGCTGGACCCACGGCTGTGGAGGGGGGAGGCAGATGGAGCAGCTTCACCCATCAGCGCCTGGGCCAAGCGCATATGAAGCTGCAGTTCCTCTCATGCTGAGCAGAACTGGTTTCTGTGGCTGAGTTCTTCCGGCATCCTCAGAGATTTTGACTTCAACCACAAAGGCACAGGGGAATGGGCAGAATTTCCTCCAATTAGAATGTCTGCTCATGTGCTTCAAGTCAATGTCCAGAGCAGTCAAAGTTAAATTCCTGCCCCTCCCTCCCTCCCTCCCAAATAGTGCAACCTGGGGAATCCCCTCTCTCAATCTGCCCATACGTTTCTTCTCTTCCCGTCACTCAACCGTTCCCTAAAAAAATCTTCAATTTTTTTGCTCATCTGAATAAAAACATAATGCTAGAAAAACTCAGCAGGTCAAGCAGTATCCATTATACAGCAAAGATACAAGATCAACATTTTGGGTTTCATCGTTAACAATGATCACTCATTTCAAGAGGATCCCTGTGTACCTGCCGAAATTTTGTTCTGACCTAAGGGTTCAAGGGGCCTGTTTGACCTGCTGGAGTGTTTGCTGGGGCTGGATGGAACTGCCTGGACAGATTAGAGTTAAGTAAAGAAAAATCGACCCAAGTGCTGGAGGAACTCAGCTCACGGCCTCCATAGGAGGAGGTCAATTGGATGTCATTGGGCAGCACAGGCTCCTGGCCTGGCCAGAGCCCTTCCTCAAAAAATACACAGGCGTGTGAATTAAAAAGGCCAGGGGAAGGATGGGAGGGCGAGGGGACCAGACCCACAGACAAAAGGTGGATCTGATAAGAGGAAAGATTTTGGCTCTGTGAAAGGAGGCAGAGAGAGAGAGAGAGAGAGAGAGAGAGAGAAGGGGAAAGATGGGGGTGCAAATGGAAAGGAGAGAAGTCGGTGTTGATACCCACACAGATGAGGTGTTGTTATGTCCCAGTTTACTTTTTTTTAGCGTAGCTACATTGTTTTTAAGATTTAAAAGTATCAAGAGACCCTCCAAAAGGCACAAGGCTCTGCGTCGCCGGCCCGGGACAATCAGTTTTGTCCAATCATCCCGTTCCCTCCGCAGGCGGCTCACGGAGCAATTCCCGCTCATTCCAGACTGGCAAGACGGGGAACTCCGGCCGTTTCCCTGCGGGGTGACGGAATTGGGTCACGGGCGCCTGTCCCTTTAAAGCCCAGAGAGCGGATTGGGTCTATTTGTATCCTTTTGCGATGTTGACCAATCGTCAGCGATGTCTCCCCCGGGCAGCCAATGAGCGTTCGCACGGTCCGTGATGGGGCGTCATGGGAAATCCCCGCGCTGACGCTCTGTAAATAACTACAGGGACTTTCCACGGCGAGAGGTCGGGGATCAGTGCGGGACAAGGGGAGGACTAACGCCGGGGCCAGGGGCCAGGAGACAGGAGACCAGCGGCGGGACAAGGGGAGGACCAACGCTGGGGCCAGAGGACGGGAGACCAGAGACCAGCGGCGGGACAAGGGGAGGACCAACGCCGGGGCCAGGGGACCGGAGACCAGCAGCGGGACAAGGGGAGAACCAACGCCGGGGCCAAGGGACCGGAGACCAGCGGTGGAGTCAGGAGGCCTTGCGGCCGGAGGAACACCGGGTGACAGCGGGGCGATCCGAGGCGCGGGAGGCAGCAGCGGCCGGAGTGTGGAGCCTGGAGCGCAACCCTGGCAGGTAAGGGGGTGAGACGGGGCCCTGTGGGCACGGAGCCCGCTGGGGGAGCCCAAAACCCCGGAGGTTAAACGCGAGAGTGCAGATACCGTGGTTGAAGTAAAAGCACGATGCTGGACAAAGTTAGCAGGTCAAACAGTAGCAAAGAGAGAAATACCTTGAGGAAGGGCTCAAGCCAGAATCTTTAGAAGTTAAGAGTATTTTGAGTCAACTTGAGGACTGTCCTGAGTGCAACAGTAGGATGTCCACGTTGTGAGCCATGGCTAGTGGTTGAGGACTGTTTGTAGTGAGGTGACAGTGTTGGGCTGGAGTGATGAGGGAAGGTTTGTCATTGGCTTTGGCTAATCTATTTGTTGGTTTGCAAGATTCTGATCGCTGGATCTGGTGGGATGGTTCCCTGAGCAGACCACCCCCACCCCCCCCCCCCCCCCCCCACTATGTCATCTGGCAGAATGGCTCATCACCAGTGCTCATGAACTAGTGCCAGGACTTGACCTGGCTGGTGGTGGGAGGAGCTGTCCCAGTCAAATTCTTCCTGTACACCTGGAACATCACCCTCCACGTGAGTTGACCTTGAGATGACTGGGGTGGAGAGGAAATAGTCGCCCACCTCTACGCTGAATGCAGATTCGTGAGGAGTGTGGCGAAGGATGCAGGGGGCTTTGTCACGGTTCATCCCCAGCAGCAGTGTGACAGGACTACGGGCTGTTCCCAGGGACGCCCACAGAGTCCAACGTCCAGAACTGCTGGGAGACCATCAACTCAGTGAAAGACGCCCTTTGGTCTGCCTGAAACCTGTTGGTCCTTCAGCACGCAGAGATGTCAGTGAGGGAACGCTGCCAACTGGCCCATTCCAGGAGTATGTGCTGAGGGATGCACTGAGGCCTGGTGTAGCCAATCTGAGGGGAAGGATCTAGAGTCTTCCCATTACTGGGCATCAAGGGGCTCAGACCAAGAGGAGTCCCTCAAACAACAGAGGGGGCAGAAACAGCAAAGTGCCACAGTGGTGGAATGGGGTGTAACAATGTACAGCGATGAGTATGTATAGATATGATTGAGATTATGGGGTAAAAAGTCTTTGAATTTTTTTTTTGTAAATTATTTATTGTGAATAAAGATTTGGTTTCAAAAATAATCTGATTGGCTGTGCAGGGCCATAGTAGAGGAGTGTGAAGAGTTGTCATCTCCTCTAGTAGAGTCTGTTTCCATGGGACTATTTTGAAGAACAGGATTTTTGCACGTGTATTTCTGACAGTATTATTAAACTACACTCTGGTTTAAAAAGGCACTTTCTTGAGAGATATTCTGTTGAAGGTTCCTTTCTCTGTTGTTACTGCCTGGTGTGCTTAGTTTCCGGGATTTTGTCTTATTCCAGATTTTCAGGTATTTAAAAGATTCTATCAATGCCTTGGCGGAAGTAGCATGGGGATGTTTTTATTTGAGTGGGAAAGGATAGAGGAGCAGATATATTGTGGACACTGGAATCTTGGATGAGCAAAGAGAAGCTGGAGGGTCCTCTCCAAGATCAAATCTTTGGATTGGACTCTTTATTGAGTTCAGTCGCGATATAGAGTTCCAGTCCGAAATATTGACTGACCATTTCTCTCTGTGGATGAGACCTTGAAGAAAGGATCTGGCTCGAAACGTCGATAATATATCTTTACCACCTGTGGACACTGTTCCTCCAGCATTTCTCATTATGCTACTGGCTCACTGACTCTTTCCGCTTCTCAAGGAAAGGGGTCAGGGTGGTGAGGTCAAATTGAGACAAATTGTGAAAGAATAGAGGGTTAAGTTGGGTTATGTAGAGATTTGGTTGTGTTCAGGTGGGTTATGTAGAGATTTGGTTGTGTTCAGGTGGGTTGTGTAGAGATTTGGTTGCGTTCAGTGGTTGGGTTGTGTCGAGATTTGGTTGCGTTCAGGTGGGTTGTGTCGAGATTTGGTTGCGTTCAGGTGGGTTGTGTCGAGATTTGGTTGCGTTCAGGTGGGTTGTGTCGAGATTTGGTTGCGTTCAGGTGGGTTGTGTCGAGATTTGGTTGCGTTCAGGTGGGTTGTGTCGAGATTTGGTTGCGTTCAGGTGGGTTGTGTCGAGATTTGGTTGCGTTCAGGTGGGTTGTGTCGAGATTTGGTTGCGTTCAGGTGGGTTGTGTCGAGATTTGGTTGCGTTCAGGTGGGTTGTGTCGAGATTTGGTTGCGTTCAGGTGGGTTGTGTCGAGATTTGGTTGCGTTCAGGTGGGTTGTGTCGAGATTTGGTTGCGTTCAGGTGGGTTGTGTCGAGATTTGGTTGCGTCATGTGGGTTGTGTCGAGATTTGGTTGCGTTCTGGTGGGTTGTGTCGAGATTTGGTTGCGTTCAGGTGGGATGTGTCGAGATTTGGTTGCGTTCAGGTGGGTTGTGTCGAGATTTGGTTGCGTTCTGGTGGGTTGTGTCGAGATTTGGTTGCGTTCAGGTGGGTTGTGTCGAGATTTGGTTGCGTTCAGGTGGGTTGTGTCGAGATTTGGTTGCGTTCAGGTGGGTTGTGTCGAGATTTGGTTGCGTTCAGGTGGGTTGTGTCGAGATTTGGTTGCGTTCAGGTGGGTTGTGTCGAGATTTGGTTGCGTTCAGGTGGGTAGTGTCGAGATTTGGTTGCGTTCAGGTGGGTAGTGTCGAGATTTGGTTGCGTTCAGGTGGGTAGTGTCGAGATTTGGTTGCGTTCTGGTGGGTAGTGTCGAGATTTGGTTGCGTTCTGGTGGGTTGTGTCGAGATTTGGTTGCGTTCTGGTGGGTTGTGTCGAGATTTGGTTGCGTTCTGGTGGGTTGTGTCGAGATTTGGTTGCGTTCTGGTGGGTTGTGTCGAGATTTGGTTGCGTTCTGGTGGGTTGTGTCGAGATTTGGTTGCGTTCTGGTGGGTTGTGTCGAGATTTGGTTGCGTTCTGGTGGGTTGTGTCGAGATTTGGTTGCGTTCTGGTGGGTTGTGTCGAGATTTGGTTGCGTTCTGGTGGGTTGTGTCGAGATTTGGTTGCGTTCTGGTGGGTTGTGTCGAGATTTGGTTGCGTTCTGGTGGGTTGTGTCGAGATTTGGTTGCGTTCTGGTGGGTTGTGTCGAGATTTGGTTGGGTTCTGGTGGGTTGTGTCGAGATTTGGTTGGGTTCTGGTGGGTTGTGTCGAGATTTGGTTGGGTTCTGGTGGGTTGTGTCGAGATTTGGTTGGGTTCTGGTGGGTTGTGTCGAGATTTGGTTGGGTTCTGGTGGGTTGTGTCGAGATTTGGTTGGGTTCTGGTGGGTTGTGTCGAGATTTGGTTGGGTTCTGGTGGGTTGTGTCGAGATTTGGTTGGGTTCTGGTGGGTTGTGTCGAGATTTGGTTGGGTTCTGGTGGGTTGTGTCGAGATTTGGTTGGGTTCTGGTGGGTTGTGTCGAGATTTGGTTGGGTTCTGGTGGGTTGTGTCGAGATTTGGTTGGGTTCTGGTGGGTTGTGTCGAGATTTGGTTGGGTTCTGGTGGGTTGTGTCGAGATTTGGTTGGGTTCTGGTGGGTTGTGTCGAGATTGTTGGGATTCTGGTGGGTTGTGTCGAGATTTGGTTGGGTTCTGGTGGGTTGTGTCGAGATTTGGTTGGGTTCTGGTGGGTTGTGTCGAGATTTGGTTGGTTCTGGTGGGTTGTGTCGAGATTTGGTTGGGTTCTGGTGGGTTGTGTCGAGATTTGGTTGCGTTCTGGTGGGTTGTGTCGAGATTTGGTTGCGTTCTGGTGGTTGTGTCGAGATTTGGTTGCGTTCTGGTGGGTTGTGTCGAGATTTGGTTGCGTTCTGGTGGGTTGTGTCGAGATTTGGTTGCGTTCTGGTGGGTTGTGTCGAGATTTGGTTGCGTTCTGGTGGGTTGTGTCGAGATTTGGTTGCGTTCTGGTGGTTGTGTCGAGATTTGGTTGCGTTCTGGTGGGTTGTGTCGAGATTTGGTTGCGTTCTGGTGGGTTGTGTCGAGATTTGGTTGCGTTCTGGTGGGTTGTGTCGAGATTTGGTTGCGTTCTGGTGGGTTGTGTCGAGATTTGGTTGCGTTCTGGTGGGATGTGTCGAGATTTGGTTGCGTTCTGGTGGGTTGTGTCGAGATTTGGTTGCGTTCTGGTGGGTTGTGTCGAGATTTGGTTGCGTTCTGGTGGGTTGTGTCGTGATTTGGTTGCGTTCTGGTGGGTGTGTCGAGATTTGGTTGCGTTCTGGTGGGTTGTGTCGAGATTTGGTTGCGTTCTGGTGGGTTGTGTCGAGATTTGGTTGCGTTCTGGTGGGTTGTGTCGAGATTTGGTTGCGTTCTGGTGGGTTGTGTCGAGATTTGGTTGCGTTCTGGTGGGTTGTGTCGAGATTTGGTTGGGTTCTGGTGGGTTGTGTCGAGATTTGGTTGCGTTCTGGTGGGTTGTGTCGAGATTTGGTTGCGTTCTGGTGGGTTGTGTCGAGATTTGGTTGCGTTCTGGTGGGTTGTGTCGAGATTTGGTTGCGTTCTGGTGGGTTGTGTCGAGATTTGGTTGCGTTCTGGTGGGTTGTGTCGAGATTTGGTTGCGTTCTGGTGGGTTGTGTCGAGATTTGGTTGCGTTCTGGTGGGTTGTGTCGAGATTTGGTTGCGTTCTGGTGGGTTGTGTCGAGATTTGGTTGCGTTCTGGTGGGTTGTGTCGAGATTGGTTGCGTTCTGGTGGGTTGTGTCGAGATTTGGTTGCGTTCTGGTGGGTTGTGTCGAGATTTGGTTGCGTTCTGGTGGGTTGTGTCGAGATTTGGTTGCGTTCTGGTGGGTTGTGTCGAGATTTGGTTGCGTTCTGGTGGGTTGTGTCGAGATTTGGTTGCGTTCTGGTGGGTTGTGTCGAGATTTGGTTGCGTTCTGGTGGGTTGTGTCGAGATTTGGTTGGGTTCTGGTGGGTTGTGTCGAGATTTGGTTGGGTTCTGGTGGGTTGTGTCGAGATTTGGTTGGGTTCTGGTGGGTTGTGTCGAGATTTGGTTGGGTTCTGGTGGGTTGTGTCGAGATTTGGTTGCGTTCTGGTGGGATGTGTCGAGATTTGGTTGCGTTCTGGTGGGTTGTGTCGAGATTTGGTTGCGTTCTGGTGGGTTGTGTCGAGATTTGGTTGCGTTCTGGTGGGTTGTGTCGAGATTTGGTTGCGTTCTGGTGGGTTGTGTCGAGATTTGGTTGCGTTCTGGTGGGTTGTGTCGAGATTTGGTTGCGTTCTGGTGGGTTGTGTCGAGATTTGGTTGCGTTCTGGTGGGTTGTGTCGAGATTTGGTTGCGTTCTGGTGGGTTGTGTCGAGATTTGGTTGCGTTCTGGTGGGTTGTGTGTCGAGATTTGGTTGCGTTCTGGTGGGTTGTGTCGAGATTTGGTTGCGTTCTGGTGGGTTGTGTCGAGATTTGGTTGCGTTCTGGTGGGTTGTGTCGAGATTTGGTTGCGTTCTGGTGGGTTGTGTCGAGATTTGGTTGCGTTCTGGTGGGTTGTGTCGAGATTTGGTTGCGTTCTGGTGGGTTGTGTCGAGATTTGGTTGCGTTCTGGTGGGTTGTGTCGAGATTTGGTTGCGTTCTGGTGGGTTGTGTCGAGATTTGGTTGCGTTCTGGTGGGTTGTGTCGAGATTTGGTTGCGTTCTGGTGGGTTGTGTCGAGATTTGGTTGCGTTCTGGTGGGTTGTGTCGAGATTTGGTTGCGTTCTGGTGGTTGTGTCGAGATTTGGTTGCGTTCTGGTGGGTTGTGTCGAGATTTGGTTGCGTTCTGGTGGGTTGTGTCGAGATTTGGTTGCGTTCTGGTGGGTTGTGTCGAGATTTGGTTGCGTTCAGGTGGGTTGTGTCGAGATTTGGTTGCGTTCAGGTGGGTTGTGTCGAGATTTGGTTGCGTTCAGGTGGGTTGTGTCGAGATTTGGTTGCGTTCAGGTGGTTGTGTCGAGATTTGGTTGCGTTCAGGTGGGTTGTGTCGAGATTTGGTTGCGTTCAGGTGGGTTGTGTCGAGATTTGGTTGCGTTCAGGTGGGTTGTGTCGAGATTTGGTTGCGTTCAGGTGGGTTGTGTCGAGATTTGGTTGCGTTCAGGTGGGTTGTGTCGAGATTTGGTTGCGTTCAGGTGGGTTGTGTCGAGATTTGGTTGCGTTCAGGTGGGTTGTGTCGAGATTTGGTTGCGTTCAGGTGGGTTGTGTCGAGATTTGGTTGCGTTCAGGTGGGATGTGTCGAGATTTGGTTGCGTTCAGGTGGGTTGTGTCGAGATTTGGTTGCGTTCAGGTGGGTTGTGTCGAGATTTGGTTGCGTTCAGGTGGGTTGTGTCGAGACTTGGTTGCGTTCTGGTGGGTTGTGTCGAGACTTGGTTGCGTTCTGGTGGGTTGTGTCGAGACTTGGTTGCGTTCTGGTGGGTTGTGTCGAGACTTGGTTGCGTTCTGGTGGGTTGTGTCGAGACTTGGTTGCGTTCTGGTGGGTTGTGTCGAGACTTGGTTGCGTTCAGGTGGGTTGTGTCGAGACTTGGTTGCGTTCAGGTGGGTTGTGTCGAGATTTGGTTGCGTTCAGGTGGGTTGTGTCGAGATTTGGTTGCGTTCAGGTGGGTTGTGTCGAGATTTGGTTGCGTTCAGGTGGGTTGTGTCGAGATTTGGTTGCGTTCAGGTGGGTTGTGTCGAGATTTGGTTGCGTTCAGGTGGGTTGTGTCGAGATTTGGTTGCGTTCAGGTGGGTTGTGTCGAGATTTGGTTGCGTTCAGGTGGGTTGTGTCGAGTTTTGGTTGCGTTCAGGTGGGTTGTGTCGAGATTTGGTTGCGTTCAGGTGGGTTGTGTCGAGATTTGGTTGCGTTCAGGTGGGTTGTGTCGAGATTTGGTTGCGTTCAGGTGGGTTGTGTCGAGATTTGGTTGCGTTCAGGTGGGTTGTGTCGAGATTGGTTGCGTTCAGGTGGGTTGTGTCGAGATTTGGTTGCGTTCAGGTGGGTAGTGTCGAGATTTGGTTGCGTTCTGGTGGGTTGTGTCTAGATTTGGTTGCGTTCTGGTGGGTTGTGTCGAGATTTGGTTGCGTTCTGGTGGGTTGTGTCGAGATTTGGTTGCGTTCTGGTGGGTTTGTGTCGAGATTTGGTTGCGTTCTGGTGGGTTGTGTCGAGATTTGGTTGCGTTCTGGTGGGATGTGTCGAGATTTGGTTGCGTTCTGGTGGGTTGTGTCGAGATTTGGTTGCGTTCTGGTGGGTTGTGTCGAGATTTGGTTGCGTTCTGGTGGGTTGTGTCGAGATTTGGTTGCGTTCTGGTGGGTTGTGTCGAGATTTGGTTGCGTTCTGGTGGGTTGTGTCGAGATTTGGTTGCGTTCTGGGTGGGTTGTGTCGAGATTTGGTTGCGTTCTGGTGGGTTGTGTCGAGATTTGGTTGCGTTCTGGTGGGTTGTGTCGAGATTTGGTTGCGTTCTGGTGGGTTGTGTCGAGATTTGGTTGCGTTCTGGTGGGTTGTGTCGAGATTTGGTTGCGTTCTGGTGGGTTGTGTCGAGATTTGGTTGCGTTCTGGTGGGTTGTGTCGAGATTTGGTTGCGTTCTGGTGGGTTGTGTCGAGATTTGGTTGCGTTCTGGTGGGTTGTGTCGAGATTTGGTTGCGTTCTGGTGGGTTGTGTCGAGATTTGGTTGCGTTCTGGTGGGTTGTGTCGAGATTTGGTTGCGTTCTGGTGGGTTGTGTCGAGATTTGGTTGCGTTCTGGTGGGTTGTGTCGAGATTTGGTTGCGTTCTGGTGGGTTGTGTCGAGATTTGGTTGCGTTCTGGTGGGTTGTGTCGAGATTTGGTTGCGTTCTGGTGGGTTGTGTCGAGATTGGTTGCGTTCTGGTGGGTTGTGTCGAGATTTGGTTGCGTTCTGGTGGGTTGTGTCGAGATTTGGTTGCGTTCTGGTGGGTTGTGTCGAGACTTGGTTGCGTTCAGGTGGGTTGTGTCGAGACTTGGTTGCGTTCTGGTGGGTAGTGTCGAGACTTGGTTGCGTTCTGGTGGGTTGTGTCGACACTTGGTTGCGTTCTGGTGGGTTGTGTCGACACTTGGTTGCGTTCTGGTGGGTTGTGTCGAGACTTGGTTGCGTTCTGGTGGTTGTGTCGAGACTTGGTTGCGTTCTGGTGGGTTGTGTCGAGACTTGGTTGCGTTCTGGTGGGTTGTGTCGAGACTTGGTTGCGTTCTGGTGGTTGTGTCGAGACTTGGTTGCGTTCTGGTGGGTTGTGTCGAGACTTGGTTGCCTTCTGGTGGGTTGTGTCGAGACTTGGTTGCCTTCTGGTGGGTTGTGTCGAGACTTGGTTGCCTTCTGGTGGGTTGAGTCGAGACTTGGTTGCGTTCTGGTGGGTTGTGTCGAGACTTGGTTGCGTTCTGGTGGGTTGTGTCGAGACTTGGTTGCGTTCTGGTGGGTTGTGTCGAGATTTGATTGCGTTCTGGTGGGTTGTGTCGAGATTTGGTTGCGTTCTGGTGGGTTGTGTCGAGATTTGGTTGCGTTCTGGTGGGTTGTGTCGAGATTTGGTTGCGTTCTGGTGGGTTGTGTCGAGATTTGGTTGCGTTCTGGTGGGTTGTGTCGAGATTTGGTTGCGTTCTGGTGGGTTGTGTCGAGATTTGGTTGCGTTCTGGTGGGTTGTGTCGAGACTTGGTTGCGTTCTGGTGGGTTGTGTCGAGACTTGGTTGCGTTCTGGTGGGTTGTGTCGAGACTTGGTTGCGTTCTGGTGGGTTGTGTCGAGACTTGGTTGCGTTCTGGTGGGTTGTGTCGAGACTTGGTTGCGTTCTGGTGGGTTGTGTCGAGACTTGGTTGCGTTCTGGTGGGTTGTGTCGAGACTTGGTTGCGTTCTGGTGGGTTGTGTCGAGACTTGGTTGCGTTCTGGTGGGTTGTGTCGAGACTTGGTTGCGTTCTGGTGGGTTGTGTCGAGACTTGTTGCGTTCTGGTGGGTTGTGTCGAGACTTGGTTGCGTTCTGGTGGGTTGTGTCGAGACTTGGTTGCGTTCTGGTGGGTTGTGTCGAGACTTGGTTGCGTTCTGGTGGGTTGTGTCGAGACTTGGTTGCGTTCTGGTGGGTTGTGTCGAGACTTGGTTGCGTTCTGGTGGGTTGTGTCGAGACTTGGTTGCGTTCTGGTGGGTTGTGTCGAGACTTGGTTGCGTTCTGGTGGGTTGTGTCGAGACTTGGTTGCGTTCTGGTGGGTTGTGTCGAGACTTGGTTGCGTTCTGGTGGGTTGTGTCGAGACTTGGTTGCGTTCTGGTGGGTTGTGTCGAGACTTGGTTGCGTTCTGGTGGGTTGTGTCGAGACTTGGTTGCGTTCTGGTGGGTTGTGTCGAGACTTGGTTGCGTTCTGGTGGGTTGTGTCGAGATTTGGTTGCGTTCTGGTGGGTTGTGTCGAGATTTGGTTGCGTTCTGGTGGGTTGTGTCGAGATTTGGTTGCGTTCTGGTGGGTTGTGTCGAGATTTGGTTGCGTTCTGGTGGGTTGTGTCGAGATTTGGTTGCGTTCAGGTGGGTTGTGTCGAGATTTGGTTGCGTTCAGGTGGGTTGTGTCGAGATTTGGTTGCGTTCTGGTGGGTTGTGTCGAGATTTGGTTGCGTTCAGGTGGGTTGTGTCGAGATTTGGTTGCGTTCAGGTGGGTTGTGTCGAGATTTGGTTGCGTTCAGGTGGGTTGTGTCGAGATTTGGTTGCGTTCAGGTGGGTTGTGTCGAGATTTGGTTGCGTTCAGGTGGGTTGTGTCGAGATTTGGTTGCGTTCAGGTGGGTTGTGTCGAGATTTGGTTGCGTTCAGGTGGGTTGTGTCGAGATTTGGTTGCGTTCAGGTGGGTTGTGTCGAGATTTGGTTGCGTTCAGGTGGGTTGTGTCGAGATTTGGTTGCGTTCAGGTGGGTTGTGTCGAGATTTGGTTGCGTTCAGGTGGTTGTGTCGAGATTTGGTTGCGTTCAGGTGGGTTGTGTCGAGATTTGGTTGCGTTCAGGTGGGTTGTGTCGAGATTTGGTTGCGTTCAGGTGGGTTGTGTCGAGATTGGTTGCGTTCAGGTGGGTTGTGTCGAGATTTGGTTGCGTTCAGGTGGGTTGTGTCGAGACTTGGTTGCGTTCTGGTGGGTTGTGTCGAGACTTGGTTGCGTTCTGGTGGTTGTGTCGAGACTTGGTTGCGTTCTGGTGGGTTGTGTCGAGACTTGGTTGCGTTCTGGTGGGTTGTGTCGAGACTTGGTTGCGTTCTGGTGGGTTGTGTCGAGACTTGGTTGCGTTCAGGTGGGTTGTGTCGAGACTTGGTTGCGTTCAGGTGGGTTGTGTCGAGACTTGGTTGCGTTCAGGTGGGTTGTGTCGAGACTTGGTTGCGTTCAGGTGGGTTGTGTCGAGACTTGGTTGCGTTCAGGTGGGTTGTGTCGAGACTTGGTTGCGTTCTGGAGGGTTGTGTCGAGATTTGGTTGCGTTCAGGTGGGTTGTGTCGAGATTTGGTTGCGTTCAGGTGGGTTGTGTCGAGATTTGGTTGCGTTCAGGTGGGTTGTGTCGAGATTTGGTTGCGTTCAGGTGGGTTGTGTCGAGATTTGGTTGCGTTCAGGTGGGTTGTGTCGAGATTTGGTTGCGTTCAGGTGGGTTGTGTCGAGATTTGGTTGCGTTCAGGTGGGTTGTGTCGAGATTTGGTTGCGTTCAGGTGGGTTGTGTCGAGATTTGGTTGCGTTCAGGTGGGTAGTGTCGAGATTTGGTTGCGTTCAGGTGGGTAGTGTCGAGATTTGGTTGCGTTCTGGTGGGTTGTGTCGAGATTTGGTTGCGTTCTGGTGGGTTGTGTCGAGATTTGGTTGCGTTCTGGTGGGTTGTGTCGAGATTTGGTTGCGTTCTGGTGGGTTGTGTCGAGATTTGGTTGCGTTCTGGTGGGTTGTGTCGAGATTTGGTTGCGTTCTGGTGGGTTGTGTCGAGATTTGGTTGCGTTTCTGGTGGGTTGTGTCGAGATTTGGTTGCGTTCTGGTGGGTTGTGTCGAGATTTGGTTGCGTTCTGGTGGGTTGTGTCGAGATTTGGTTGCGTTCTGGTGGGTTGTGTCGAGATTTGGTTGCGTTCTGGTGGGTTGTGTCGAGATTTGGTTGCGTTCTGGTGGGTTGTGTCGAGATTTGGTTGCGTTCTGGTGGGTTGTGTCGAGATTTGGTTGCGTTCTGGTGGGTTGTGTCGAGATTTGGTTGCGTTCTGGTGGGTTGTGTCGAGATTTGGTTGCGTTCTGGTGGGATGTGTCGAGATTTGGTTGCGTTCTGGTGGGTTGTGTCGAGATTTGGTTGCGTTCTGGTGGGTTGTGTCGAGATTTGGTTGCGTTCTGGTGGGTTGTGTCGAGATTTGGTTGCGTTCTGGTGGGTTGTGTCGAGATTTGGTTGCGTTCTGGTGGGTTGTGTCGAGATTTGGTTGCGTTCTGGTGGGTTGTGTCGAGATTTGTTGCGTTCTGGTGGGTTGTGTCGAGATTTGGTTGCGTTCTGGTGGGTTTTGTCGAGATTTGGTTGGGTTCTGGTGGGTTGTGTCGAGATTTGGTTGCGTTCTGGTGGGTTGTGTCGAGATTTGGTTGCGTTCTGGTGGGTTGTGTCGAGATTTGGTTGCGTTCTGGTGGGTTGTGTCGAGATTTGGTTGCGTTCTGGTGGGTTGTGTCGAGATTTGGTTGCGTTCTGGTGGGTTGTGTCGAGATTTGGTTGCGTTCTGGTGGGTTGTGTCGAGATTTGTTGCGTTCTGGTGGGTTGTGTCGAGATTTGGTTGCGTTCTGGTGGGTTGTGTCGAGATTTGGTTGCGTTCTGGTGGGTTGTGTCGAGATTTGGTTGCGTTCTGGTGGGTTGTGTCGAGATTTGGTTGCGTTCTGGTGGGTTGTGTCGAGATTTGGTTGCGTTCTGGTGGGTTGTGTCGAGATTTGGTTGCGTTCTGGTGGGTTGTGTCGAGATTTGGTTGCGTTCTGGTGGGTATGTGTCGAGATTTGGTTGCGTTCTGGTGGGTTGTGTCGAGATTTGGTTGCGTTCTGGTGGGTTGTGTCGAGATTTGGTTGCGTTCTGGTGGGTTGTGTCGACACTTGGTTGCGTTCTGGTGGGTAGTGTCGAGACTTGGTTGCGTTCTGGTGGGTTGTGTCGACACTTGGTTGCGTTCTGGTGGGTTGTGTCGACACTTGGTTGCGTTCTGGTGGGTTGTGTCGAGACTTGGTTGCGTTCTGGTGGGTTGTGTCGAGACTTGGTTGCGTTCTGGTGGGTTGTGTCGAGACTTGGTTGCGTTCTGGTGGGTTGTGTCGAGACTTGGTTGCGTTCTGGTGGGTTGTGTCGAGACTTGGTTGCGTTCTGGTGGGTTGTGTCGAGACTTGGTTGCGTTCTGGTGGGTTGTGTCGAGACTTGGTTGCGTTCTGGTGGTTGTGTCGAGATTTGGTTGCGTTCTGGTGGGTTGTGTCGAGATTTGGTTGCGTTCTGGTGGGTTGTGTCGAGATTTGGTTGCGTTCTGGTGGGTTGTGTCGAGATTTGGTTGCGTTCTGGTGGGTTGTGTCGAGATTTGGTTGCGTTCTGGTGGGTTGTGTCGAGATTTGGTTGCGTTCTGGTGGGTTGTGTCGAGATTTGGTTGCGTTCTGGTGGGTTGTGTCGAGATTTGGTTGCGTTCTGGTGGGTTGTGTCGAGATTTGGTTGCGTTCTGGTGGGTTGTGTCGAGATTTGGTTGCGTTCTGGTGGGTTGTGTCGAGATTTGGTTGCGTTCTGGTGGGTTGTGTCGAGATTTGGTTGCGTTCTGGTGGGTTGTGTCGAGATTGGTTGCGTTCTGGTGGGTTGTGTCGAGATTTGGTTGCGTTCTGGTGGGTTGTGTCGAGATTTGGTTGCGTTCTGGTGGGTTGTGTCGAGATTTGGTTGCGTTCTGGTGGGTTGTGTCGAGATTTGGTTGCGTTCTGGTGGTTGTGTCGAGATTTGGTTGCGTTCTGGTGGGTTGTGTCGAGATTTGGTTGCGTTCTGGTGGGTTGTGTCGAGATTTGGTTGCGTTCTGGTGGGTTGTGTCGAGATTGGTTGCGTTCTGGTGGGTTGTGTCGAGATTTGGTTGCGTTCTGGTGGGTTGTGTCGAGATTTGGTTGCGTTCTGGTGGGTTGTGTCGAGATTTGGTTGCGTTCTGGTGGGTTGTGTCGAGATTTGGTTGCGTTCTGGTGGGTTGTGTCGAGATTTGGTTGCGTTCTGGTGGGTTGTGTCGAGATTTGGTTGCGTTCTGGTGGGTTGTGTCGAGATTTGGTTGCGTTCTGGTGGGTTGTGTCGAGATTTGGTTGCGTTCTGGTGGGTTGTGTCGAGATTTGGTTGCGTTCTGGTGGGTTGTGTCGAGATTTGGTTGCGTTCTGGTGGGTTGTGTCGAGATTTGGTTGCGTTCTGGTGGGTTGTGTCGAGATTTGGTTGCGTTCTGGTGGGTTGTGTCGAGATTTGGTTGCGTTCTGGTGGGTTGTGTCGAGATTTGGTTGCGTTCTGGTGGGTTGTGTCGAGATTTGGTTGCGTTCTGGTGGGTTGTGTCGAGATTGGTTGCGTTCTGGTGGGTTGTGTCGAGATTTGGTTGCGTTCTGGTGGGTTGTGTCGAGATTTGGTTGCGTTCTGGTGGGTTGTGTCGAGATTTGGTTGCGTTCTGGTGGGATTGTGTCGAGATTTGGTTGCGTTCTGGTGGGTTGTGTCGAGATTTGGTTGCGTTCTGGTGGGTTGTGTCGAGATTTGGTTGCGTTCTGGTGGTTGTGTCGAGATTTGGTTGCGTTCTGGTGGTTGTGTCGAGATTTGGTTGCGTTCTGGTGGGTTGTGTCCAGATTTGGTTGCGTTCAGGTGGGTTGTGTCCAGATTTGGTTGCGTTCAGGTGGGTTGTGTACAGACTCATTTAAAGGACACATTGCACATTATTACTGGGTATTTTGTTCTTCATTTGTGCAATCAGACTGTTCTTTGTTTACATTTCTCTATCTATATGTATCTTCTTTACAGTTTACGGTTAATGATGAATGATAATTCTGCCTGGCCCGCAGGGGAATGAATCTCCGAGCTGTATGTGATGTGTATGTTCTCTGACAATAAAAGTGGTAGATAGAGTTCAATCCTGATGTAGGAGGTGATGAATTTTGACAGGTCAAATGGTTAATGATTGAATATTTAACTGTGGAAGAGCAGAGGGATGTTGGAGCCTGAATTTATCGATCTCTCAAAGACAGTTAAGAAGGCTTATGATGTTCTGGGCTTCATTAATCAGGGGGTTGAGTTCAGGAGTTATTAGGTAATGTTTCAACTCTATTAATCTCTGGTGAGACCACAATTAGAATATTGTGTTCAGTTCTGGTCACCTCATTACGGGAAAGATGTGGAAGCTGTGGAGAGGATGAAGAGGAAATTTACCAGAATTTTACCTTGACTGTAAAATGTACCTTATGAGGAAAGGTTAGCAGAGCTGGGATGTTCTGTTTGGAGCGAAGGGATGAGAGGAGGCTTGATAGTGGTTGACAAGATTCTGAGAGGAAAGCCAGCACCCAGGGCAGGATCAGCAAACATCAGAGGATATCTGTACAAAGTGAAGGGAGGAAAGTTTTAGTGGGGATGGGAGTCAAAGTTTAGATGATGGAGGCTGGAATATTAAGGGGAATTAAAGAGAGTCTGAGGCAAATGGATGAAAAAAAAACCGAGGGTTATGGGGTAGGGAAGGGTTTGTTTTTTTTTTCTGCACAAAGGTCCTGTGGTGTGTTCTCTGAAAGTTTTTGAAGTAAATTACTGTGCCATTAATTCTGCTATCCCATCTTCTGAGCTCTGTAAATTTTGTTGCTGGTGGAGCATGGTTTATTTTTCAGACTTCTCAACTGATGCCTCATTTTTCTCCCTGTGACATTAATGTTTGCCCTCTGACAGCAGAGGGTGAGATTTCTTATGTCTTTCTGTTGAAACCAAAAAAAAGCTGGAGAAAAAGACACAGGCAGCATCTGTACCAATAGAAACAGTGACCAGTTTCAGCCTGTGACCATTTGTTTAACTTGAACCGGTGAGGAATGGGAAGGTTACCTGTTTCCAAAACAGTTTATATAAAAAAAAAAAAAATGGAGTCAACCAGCCCTCTGTTCAATTAAACCACAACTATCTGCAATTCTTGTACTTGTTTGATCAGAGCAAATGTGAATCATTTTGGTTTGGTGTTGTGTCATTCTATGGTGTTTCGGCTAAGAGGAAGTGGATTTGTATGGGAAATTCCAGGGTCATTTGCCTGAGAACTGAACAATTGCAGAAAACTTGCTGCTCTCATTGGACGAAAGAACACACCTTGACCAACACAGATCCTCCCTTCTTGAGATGCACTCACCATCCTTTGCTTCCAGGAAGCCAACCCAAGTCCAAACCGAGGTCCCTCTTCGCAGTCAGATTTGACTAACTGAAGGTGCTGGGGATCCGTTTGGGAGGGGCCAAAGTGTGCAACAGAAATTGGTTGGTGTGGATCACAAAGGTCCATATAAAATTGGGTCTGTGGCTGCGCACTCCCTCTCAGTTATGGGGAAGAACCTGGTCATCAGATGAGACTCTCAGGACTACTGTAGGGCAGCCTGTTCCCTGCACCTCTGCCCTGGTGTTCACCGGAGCAGTCTTCTGGTTCACACGGCTATCTAAGGTGGAAAATGTCCAAAGCGTCGCTATGTGCAAGTCACCAGACAACAGGAGCAAGGGCGCACCCAGCATGGCGTTCATTCTGATGACCACCTTCATGTGAATCAGGCTGTGGGTGGAACCAAAGTCAAAGGGCACCAAGCGCTGCAATGTTCTGAGGTTTTACCTGTCCCAGGTGTTGTGAAAGGTGGGCCTGGCCCCATTGCCGCTCAATGTCCCAGCCAGACCACCTATCCTTTGAGAAAAATCTTCTCTGGATAAACACCTTTGACCACAAGGCCATCAGGCAGTGGTCAGAGGAGCATCCTGCAGATACTGAGAATAGAAGACTGGATGGGCATGGTGGAGTGGTTCCCTGAGCAGACTGTCCAGGCCATCTGACGGAATGCCTCATTGCCAGGGCTCCCCTCTCAAACAAGCACCATGACTTGTCCTGGCTGGCGGTGAGAGGTGCCCTCCCAATCAGATCCTTCTTGTACAACTGGAATATCACCCACAATGCAGCATGTCCGTGAGGGGCAGTTAGGGCGACGCCTTTACAGCTCCAGCGATACCAGCGATGGGGTTTGAATCCTGAACTGTCAGTAAAGAGTTTGTGCATTCTCCCTGTGTCTGCATGGGTTTCCTCTGAAGCTCCTGTTTCCTCCCACCATTTGAAACATACTGGGATGGGGTGTGACGGAGTGGAGACTGCAGATTCACCAAGACTGTGGGGAAGGGTCCACATCATGGTTCATCCCCAGCAGCAGTGCGACAGAGGACTTGCTGATCTACAGCCTGTTTCCAGGGACACATACACAGAATTCGACATCCAGAACTGCGGGAAGAGAGGAGTCACGTGATGGAGTAGTGGCCGGTAGGGGAGCTCCAGCCCTCTCCAGAAAAGTTTAAAAAAAAGATAGAGAAAAAGCAAAGGCACAAACTTAAAAACCAAAACAAAGTGAAAGTAAAAGTGTGGAGAAAATGGCAGCGAAGAAAGAAAAACCAAAAACAACGGGAAGAAAAGAAGAAGGAAAGACGTCGGAAGAAGAAGGTGAAGGCCTTACCTGTACGAGGAGGCCCGCCGCGGAGAGAGAAGCCCGGTCCCGCAGGTCAGTGGAAGTCCTGGGCTCGGGACTACAAAAATGGCTCGCAGAGCCGAGTAAAAGTGCGCAACCGCGCATGAAAAAAACACACTGATGGGAGGGGGGAACAGCTGCGGAGTCAATCTCCACAGCTGAGAGAGACACCTGCAGCACAGCAGCAGGTGCAGAACACAGACAATAACGACAACAAGAAAGAAGAGGGTAAAAAGAAAACCAGGAAACAACAGATGGTCAATCCAGAGGAAGAAGAAGAAGAACAGAAAGAAGTGGAAGAAGAAGAGAAAGGCAAGACAATGGATGTATCTTTTTTTAAAGAATATATGGAATCAGTGAAAAAATGGCAATTACAAGAATTTAATGAGATAAAAAGAAGAATTAAGAATGCAGAAGAAAAAATGAATAAAATGGAAATGGCCATATCAGAGTTGGGAAAAAGAGTGGAAAATATGGAAAAACGAGAAACAATTGTAGATATGAAAGTAGAAGACTTAAAAGAGAAATTAGAAGAATCTAATAAAAAAAGTTAAAGAGACACAGGAGCTGTTAGCTCAGAAGATAGATATAATAGAAAACTATAATAGAAGAAATAATATAAAGATAGTGGGCCTTAAGGAAGATGAAGAAGGCAAGAATATGAGAGAATTTATAAAAGATTGGATCCCCAGGGTCCTGGGAAGACCAGAATTACAGGAAGAAATGGAAATAGAAAGGGCACATAGAACTTTAGCCCCGAAACCACAACCGCAGCAAAAACCAAGATCCATTTTAGTAGAATTCTTAAGATATACAACAAGAGAAAATATATTGGAGAAAGCAATGAAGAAAGTAAGAGAGGACAAAAAGCCACTGGAATATAAAGGTCAAAAAATTTTTTTCTATCCAGTCATAAGTTTTGAACTCCTGAAGAAGAGGAAGGAGTTCAATACAGCGAAAACGATCTTATGGAAAAAAGGATATAAGTTTATGTTAAGGTACCCAGCGGTACTTAAAATAGTTATTCCAGGGCAACAAAACAGACTATTCTCGGATCCAGAGGAAGCAAGGAAATTTGCAGAACAACTACAAAACAAGCAGAGAGATGAAGACATGTAATAAGAGTAAAAATGACCACGATCTATATATATGTGTGTGTGTGTATATATATATATATATATATATATATATAGTGTGCATACATGAATGTATCCGTATTTAGAGGAAAATATATAGAGTGTAGACAAGAATTAATAAGGGAGGGAAATGGAATAGAGGGAATAAGGAGGGAATTAAAAGAGTGACCTTTGTTACATATGAAAATTGAAATCTTTTCTGGGGGGGCTGGGTGGGGAGGAGTTACGGTCACTGCAAAATCAGCTGACGTTTGCGAGTGAATTCGCAAATCCAAATGGAGAGGGGAGATGTGGTTGTCCGACAAGGGATAAAGGGCAACACAGGAGGGGGAGGGGAGAATGGAGTTAAAGAAGTTTTAAATAGGAGAATAAGGAAAATGTTTGATGTTTTAGAAATGTTGTCTTATAAAGTGTTCAAAACAAGAAAGCAGAAATGGATAAGAAGGAAAGGTGATGATGGTGAAACGGAAAGGGAAGATAAAGTATAAAATGGCTACGCTGAACTATATGACTTTAAATATTAACGGAATACATAACCAAATTAAAAGGAAGAAACTGCTAAATTTACTGAAAAAATAAAAAAATTGATATAGCATTTGTGCAAGAAACACATTTAACTGAATTGGAGCACAAGAAATTAGGACACGTAACAGCAGCGTCGTATAATTCAAAAGCAAGAGGAGTAGCTATATTAATTAGTAAAAATGTGCCAATTAAAATAGAAGAGGAAATAATAGATCCAGCAGGGAGATAAAATGTCAGATATATTCGGAGTTTTGGAATCTACTCAATGTATATTCACCTAACGAAGAAGATCAAAAGTTTATGCAAGATATTTTTTTGAAGATAGCAGATACGCAAGGGAACATATTAACAGGAGGGGATTTCAACCTGAATTTAGATTCAAATATGGACAAAACTGGGAAAAAAATTAACAGAAAGAACAAAGTAACCAAATTTATAATTAAATCGATGGAAGAAATGCAACTTTTGGATATATGGAGGAAACAACACCCAAATGAAAAGGAATATTCATATTACTCGGCTAGACATAAAACATACTCAAGAATAGACCTATTTTTGTTATCAGCTCGTATGCAAGATAGAGTAAGAAAAACAGAATATAAAGCTAGAATATTATCGGACCATTCACCCTTAATATTGACAATAAAGTTAGAGGACATCTCTCCAAGAATGTATAGATGGAGATTAAACTCCATGTTATTCAAAAGGCAGGATTTTAGAGAATTCATTGAAAGACAAATTAAAATGTATTTTGAAATAAATACGGAATCAGTGAAAGATAAGTTTATACTATGGGATGCAATGAAAGCGTTCATTAGAGGGCAAATAATAAGTTATGTAACCAAGATGAAGAAGGACTATAATCAGGAAACAGAGCAGTTGGAAAGGGAAATAGTAAATATAGAAAAAGAATTAGCAATGAAGGAAGATACAACTAAAAGAAGAGAATTGGCAGATAAAAAAATAAAATATGAAGCACTACAAACATATAAGGTGGAGAAGAATATAATGAAGACAAAACAGAAATATTATGAACTAGGGGAAAAAACGCACAAAATTCTAGCATGGCAGCTTAAGACAGAACAAGCTAAGAAAATGGTATTGGCATCAAGGAAAAAAGACAAACAAATCACATATAATCCAAAGGAGATCAAGGAAAACTTTAGAGAATTCTATGAACAATTATACCAAACTGAAAACGAAGGGAAAATAGATGAATTTCTAACTAAAATTGAACTACCAAAATTACAAATAGAGGAACAAAATAAATTAACAGAACCATTTGAAATAGTAGAAATACAAGAGATAATAAAAAAATTACCAAATAATAAAACACCAGGAAAGGATGGATTCCCAATAGAATTCTACAAAACATTTAAAGATTGATTAATTCCTGCCCTCCTGGAAGTAATCAACTAGATTGATAAAACACAAAGCTTACCAGATTCATGTAAAACAGCAATAATTACAGTAATACTAAAGCAAGGGAAAGATCCACTCTCACCAGCGTCATATAGACCAATATCATTACTTAACACAGATTATAAGATAATAGCTAAACTATTAGCAAACAGATTAGCAGAGTATGTACCGAAAATGGTAAATCTAGACCAAACTGGATTTATTACAAAAAGACGCACAACAGACAATATTTGTAAATTTATTAACTTAATTCATGCAGTAGAAGGGAGTAAAGCGCCAACAGTAGCAGTTGCTTTAGACGCAGAGAAGGCCTTTGACAGAGTAGAATGGAATTATTTATTCAAAGTATTGCAAAAATTCAGTTTACCAGAGAAGTATATTAATTGGATTAAAGCATTATATAAGGGGCCATTGGCGAAAGTGACAGTAAATGGATATATATCAAAGCAATTTAACTTAAGCAGGTCAACACGGCAGGGATGCCCACTATCACCCTTATTGTTCGCGTTAGCTATAGAACCACTAGCAGAATTGATAAGAACAGATAATAATATAAAAGGGATAAAAATAAAAGACAAGGAATATAAAATCAGTTTATTTGCGGATGATGTTATAGTATACTTAACAGAACCAGAACTATCAATAAAAGAATTATATAAGAAATTGAAGGAATATGGAGAAGTGTCGGGTTACAAGATTAACGTAAATAAAAGTGAAGCAATGCCAATGAATAATGCGGATTTCTCAAAATTTAAGATACATTCAGATGGCAAATGCAAGCAATAAGATACATAGGTATACAAATAAATAAAAATCTCGGCCATCTATATAAACTCAATTATTATCCACTAATGAAAAAATTACAGGACGATTTAGAGCATTGGAAAGATTTACCATTAACACTAATAGGAAGGATAAACTGTATTAAAATGAACATTTTCCCAAGGATATTATACCTATTTCAGGCATTGCCAATACAGTTGACAGAGAAATTCTTCAAGGAGTTAAAGAAAATAATAAGGAAATTTTTATGGAAAGTGGGGAAACCGAGGATAGCACTAGATAAATTAACAGAATGGTATAAACAAGGAGGTTTACAACTGCCAAACTTTAAAAATTATTATAGAGCCGCACAATTAAGATACCTATCAGATTTTTATCAAACAATGGAAAAGCCAGATTGGACTAGATTAGAATTAGATAAAATAGGGGAAAATATACCTGAACACATATTATATAAATGGGATGAAAAATTGGTACAACATAGAAGTTCTCCAGTATTACATCATCTACTCAATATTTGGAAAAAGATTCATGTAGAAAGGAATAAAACAAATTATCAATTACCAGAACTGCAGGAAGACTAGCAGCTCGGTGGTCTGCCCAAAACCTGTTGGTCCTTCATCATATGGGGACGTCTGTGAGGGAATGCCAACTGGCCCATTCCAGTCTGCAGGGGTCCATACTGAGGCTCGGTGAAATGGGGAAGGAGAGCAGTCTAGAGTCTGTCTGTAACTGGGCATTGAGGACTGGAGCCCCTCAAACAACAGAGGGGTGGGGGGGGGAGGTAAGTCAGGACAAGGTGTCACAGTGGTGGGAATATAAAAACTGAATTGAATGTAACCATGAACAGTGATGGAACAGTATGGGTGTGGAACTGAGGGCAGGAAGCGATTTTTCTTTTTCTTTTTTTTAGGCTTTCCTTCTCTAAATAATATTTTTGGTCATTTTAAAAATTGTACAAACCAAGACAGTGGGTGTTTGTGAAAATCTAATATTCAGAGCACTTTAGGGACAGTGTTTACAGCACAGAATCTGGCCCTTTGACCAACCTTCAAGTATGTCTGTAGTCAGTCTAGCCCGGTGTCCTTCGATCCCAGTTGATCTAGTGCATTCACATCCAGGTACTTCCTGAGTGCTGTGAGTGTACCTGCCTCGATCAGTTTCCTTGACATTGGCTTACATTGCAGTCGTACCATCCTCTGATCTCGTCGTTCCACCTTAAACCCATCCTCCTCCCTCTGGTTTCAGAGGTCTCTGCGATGGGGAACATTTCTCACTATCCACTCTTGTACTGAGAATCCCGCTGTCAGGACCCTCCTCAGCCTCGAGGGAGCCTATCAAGTTTCCACTACGGAATTGAGCATTTCCCTGATGCTGTGGAATTCATCGTCCCTGTAGTGGTGACCAAAACTGTATGACACCCCAGCTGAAGAGTTTGACCATGACCTCCTTGGCCACTGAAGTCTATCTACCTGTATAGCATTCTTCAGCGTCCTAGGACTTGTGCACCAATGTCCCTCTATTCCTCAAAATTGCCTAACTCCCTACCATTTGTAATGTGTCTCTTATACGTGGTAGAGCTCCCAAGATGTACCACCGTTCAATTCCAGCTGCAATTCCTGGTTTATTGGTTGATCATTCTGCAGCCCAAGACTACCCTGGTCACTATTAACACCTGCCATCAAACAAACAGCAAGGAAGCCAGCCAGTCAGGGTGGTGCATCGCTGGTCACAGACCCTCAACCTCAGTCAGGGTGGTGCATCGCTGGTCACAGACCCTCCACCACCAGTCGTGGTGGTGCATCGCTGGCCACAGACCCTCCACCACCAGTCGTGGTGGTGCATCGCTGGCCACAGACCCTCCACCACCAGTCGTGGTGGTGCATCGCTGGCCACAGACCCTCCACCACCAGTCGTGGTGGTGCATCGCTGGCCACAGACCCTCCACCACCATTCATGGTGGTGCATCGCTGGCCACAGACCCTCCACCACCATTCATGGTGGTGCATCGCTGGCCACAGACCCTCCACCACCATTCATGGTGGTGCATCGCTGGTCACAGACTTCCTCCACCATTGCCCCCCTGTCTCCTGTTTGCCGACTTGCCTTGGATTTCACGGGCTCTGACATTTAGGCTACGGATGTCCATGCGGACTACATCAACAAGCCTGTCCTCCTCAATAGACAGTAAAACCCCTGTCATCCAAAATTCAAGCCAACGGCAGCCTGAAGAAACTGGTGAAAAATATCACAGATAAAAAATACCAAAGTTTAAAATTGGCCTCGCCCTTAGTTTGGCAACAATGCCACACGCTACCTTAAACAACTGGAAAATTCACTTATCCACATCAACCAATCCCCATTGGTGCCAGGTACCAGGGGCTTTACTATATTTTGTTACATCTTCAAAATACTCAATCATATTAGTCAGACGGTATCTCCCAGTCCTGGATAAAGTATACTTTTAAATTAGTATTGGAGGGATGACTTGTGCTAATGATGTCTCTGGGTGATTGTTACGGTTCCTAATATTGCTTTGGGCTACGTAGTGAACTCCTGGATCCAGCCCCCTAAATTTAAACACATTACAGTCATGAGCACAAGGTGCCTGAGGTAGATTTACAGCGTGGATTAAACGAGCTAGAACGTGAGCTGTAGTTCTCACAAATATTTCCTTGATTGAAGTCCCACTGAAAAGAGGTGAAACTATAGCCCATGGAAGACATTACACAAAATGTAAACAAAAAGCCCTAAAATTTTCCAATAGGAGGAAGCCGAAGGATGGTGATGGAAATGACAGTTTGAGCAAGGAGTTGGGAAGAGAATGGAAACAGAAAATGTGCAAGAAATAAATTAGTTTTGAAGAGTTTTCATTTGAGTAGGCAAAGGCAGCACTGGGTTGAATATGAAATCGGGTGATGATAGAGAACATATTTAGACCAGAAGATGTCAGAGCAGAAACAGGCCATTCAGTCCATTGAGCTTTCTCCATTTCTGCACTCAGTCCCATTGCCTGGCCTTCTCCCCTAACCTATGATGCCCTGGCTAATCAAGAACCTATCAATCTCTGCCATAATGATCTGGCCCCCACAACCGCCTGTGGCC
Source organism: Narcine bancroftii (assembly GCF_036971445.1). Lineage (NCBI taxonomy): Eukaryota > Metazoa > Chordata > Chondrichthyes > Torpediniformes > Narcinidae > Narcine > Narcine bancroftii. The sequence goes on from NC_091474.1 coordinate 97,168,721, forward strand.
ACAGATTCTCCACCCTCTGGCTGAAGAAATTCCTCAACATCTCTGTTCTAACTAATTGCCCTCCAATCCTGAAGTGGTGCCCTCTTGTCCTGGACTCTCCCCACTGTGGGAAACAACATCAACTCTGTCCACTCCTTTCAAAATTCAAAATGTTTCAATGAAATCCTCCCCTCGTTCTTCTAAATCCAACGAGTACAGGCCAAGAGCTGTTGCATGGTCCTCATACATTAACCCTTTCGTTCCCAGAATAATCCTTGATTTCATTGCAGCTGCCGGGATGTTCAAAGGGGATTAGAGGAAAACTCCAGTGTTGAGAGTAGAGTGAAGAATAGAATTAGTCGAGAAAATACAAGTTCCTTGAGAAGTTATTGGAATAAAGTACTCCCAGTGCTTTAAATATGAATTTGTCGATATTAGAGAGCTCCCTGGATTCTTGTACAGTTGGTTGGAAGGTGGGGAATTTCACTGATAGGGGAGAAAGGAGGCAATACAGTTGCATTCTCTGATACCAGTTTTGTGGGGGTTGATCTCGCCTGTTGGCACAGATGTAAGAGCTGAACATAACTCCATAGTCCATTGAATTGCAGTTTTCTGAAACAGGGATGTTTTGAGGATTTAGCTAACAGGGTAGGTGAGAGTGTGTGTGGTGTGTTTGAATTTACAGAGGTGATTTGAGAAGTTGTAACAATTAACTAGGGTATAAGATTGGGGCTCGTGGGTTTAGAGTTCATACTGGTAGGAATTATCAAAGAGCAAAGATGGAAGATGCAGGCCATTGCATCCTACAAAGCGAGGGCGAGCATCGTGGATGATGCTTCACTTTCCGATGAGCTGAACATCTATTTCCACTTTGAGAAGGGGAAGCCAACAGTGCCTACACAGGCGGAAGGCCTGTGATATCTGTCTCTGAGGCTGATGCCAGAACATCATTCAAGGGGGTGAACCCTCACAAGGTGTCGGGCCCTGACGGTGTACCTGGCAGGGGACTGATAATCTGCACAAAGCAACTTGCCGGAGTGTTCATGGACAATTTCAACCTCTCATTGCTGCAGTCAGTGGATCCCACCAGTTTCAAAACAGCATCATCATCCCCGTACCCAAGAAGAGTAGCGTGGGCTGCCACAACGACACTAACTACTACTGTGATTAAATGCTTTGAGAGGCTGGTCGTGGCCAGAACTAACACGGACCTAAGCAGAGGTTTGGGCCCAATGCAATTCTCCTATCGTCACAATCGCTCCGTAACAGATGCAACATCATTAGCTCTCCACTCAGCTCGGGATCATGTTGAAAACAGCAACCCATTCATAGACTACAGCTTAGCCTTCAACGTCATTATTCCCCTCAGTGCTGGTTAAGAAGCTTAAACCCTAGGTCTCTATCTTGACTCCTCATTGGAAGAAAACAGTCAGTATGAATTGGAAACAACGTTTTGTCCTCACTGATCATCAACACAGGCGCACCCCAATGACGTGTGCTTAGCTCACCACTCGTTATACACTCATGACTGTGTGGCCAGGCACAATTCCAATGCCATCTACAAATTTACCAATGAGACCACAGTTGTCGGCAGAATCACAAACGGCAATGAGGAAGCATACAGGAGGGAGAGAGATCAGCTTGTTGAATGGTTTAGCGACAACAACCTTGCGCTCAACAAAACCAAGGAGATGATTGTGGACTTTAGGAGGAAGTCAGGGGAACACGACCCAGACCTCACTGAGGGCTCAGCAGTGGAGAAGCTCAAGAACTTCATATTCCTTGGTGTCAACATCTCCAAGGATCTGTCCTGGAGCCTCCATGTTAATACAACCATGAAGAAGGCTTGTCAGTGGCTGTACTTTGTGAGATGCTTGTGGAGATTCGGCATGTCACTGAAGTCTCTCGAAAACTTCTACAGGTGTACTGTGGAGAGCATTCTTGCTGGGTCCATCACTCTCTGGTACAGAGGGCCAACTCTCAGGACAAGAATAAACTCTCAGAGGGTTGTTAACTCAACCTGCGACATCACTGGCACCACTCTTCACTCCATCGAGGACATCAACATGAGACGGTGTCTTTAAAAAAAAAAAGCAGCCTCTATCTTCAAAGACCCCCATCACCAAGGCCAGGCCCTCTTCACTCTGTTACCAGTGGGGAAAAAGGTACAGGAGCCTAAAGTCGAGCACCCAGTGGCATAAGGATGGCTTCTGCCCCGCTGCCATTAGATTCCTGAATCATCAATGAACCACAGACCTCACACACCACACACACTCTCACCTACCCTGTTAGCTAAATCCTCAAAACATCCCTGTTTCACGGCCTCACTTTGACTTTTTGTGTACTATTTTTATTTATTGTTGTTAGGTGGTTTATAGAAATGTTTGCCCTGCATTGCTGCCACAAGACAATGAATTTTGTGACTTGCTCATGGTGATAAATTCTGATTCTGGGAGGAATACTGGGATAATTTTTGAGGTGGTCATGACCTCGGGTGTAACTGGCTTGGATGAGTAGTCTGATACCAAAGGAAGATGAAGGAGTCTGCTCTGAGGAGGATTGTGCTTGGTGAGTGGCTATTCATGGAGTATGATGTAGGCAGTGATATTCTGGGCAGAGAGGCCAACAACTGGTGGGACCAGGGGCAGAAATTTAAAGATGCTGTTGGATTAATTGACAGGGAGTTGAGTACTGGAATCTGTGGCTCCATGACAGAAGGTGGGGGTTGTCGATGATGATGAGGACAGATCCAGATGTCTCCTCTCTCTGGGTCAGTTCCCTTAGATTGGATGTGACTCCCCCCCCCCACATTCCAAAAGGAGGAAGAGGGAAACCAGAGAGTTATAGAGCCATTTGCCTGACTTCAGTGTTGGGAAAACATTGGAGTCGGCGGTTAGAACCATGGAACTTCACAGCACAGAAACAGGCCCTTCAGCCCATCTAGTCTGAACTATTCTCCTGGCTTGGCCCCATCGACCATAGCCCTCCAGACCCTTTCCATCCATGTACCAATCCAACTTTTGCTTAAATACTGAAGGTGTTGTTTCTGCATGTTCAGCAGGATTAGTCCAGGTCAGCATGGATTTACGAAAGGGAAATCCTGTTTGACAAATCTTTGATAATTTTCTGAGGATGTAACCAGTAGAGTGGACAATGGTGAACCAGATGATGTGGGATATCCAGATAATCAAAAAACTTTTGGTAAGGTCCCTCACAAGAGATTGGTGTTCAAAATTGGAGAACGTGGTGTAAGAGGGAGCGTATTGACGTGGACAGAAAACTGGGGGTGGGGGGGGAAGAGACAGGAAGCTGAGCAGTGATATCTGATCCTTATCAGATGGGCAGGTAGTTCCTAGTAGGTGCTGAGCTATTTATAAAGGAATTGGATGTACAAGTTGGAGGATGACACTGGACAGCGAGAGAGCTGCGGGGGGTGGGGGGGGGTTTCAAGAGGCCGCAGGGTGACTTGGACTGATTGGAAGAGAGGGGAAAATGTCCAGCAGGTGCTGTCTAAAGTAGATTAATGTGAGGTTGTCCAGTTTGGCGGCAGGGCTGACAGCTGAAGAAAGACTGGATAAGATTATACACTAGGCGTATAAAATTAATAGGTTAGAAGCAGGGAGAATGTTATGGAAGTGCAGAGCATGAGGTCACAGTCTAAGGAGAAAGGGAGAAGACACTTGGGCCTGAGTTGAGGAGAGAGCCCTTCACACAGGGAGTATTGAGGTCGGTTCCCCAGGTAGAGGTGAAAGGGAGTTGGATGTGGCCCGTGTATCTGGAGCGGTCAAGGGAAAGTAGGAATGGGGGATTGAGGTCACACAATCAGCCATGATGGTGGAACACACTCAAAGGGCTGAACAGCCTTGTGCTGCTATTTTCTACGATTCTAACAGTTGGCGGTTTGGTGGTGGGATGGGGAGGGTGTGTGAATGTGGATTTGGGGCAGATATTTCTGATGTTGAGGTCTGAGGAGTAGTGTGGCTGTACCTCAGCCAAATATCATTGGGGTAGATACTGCAGTGTTTTGATGCTGGATAAAACTTTCTCTACTTAGATTAATGGGAGTATTTGGGTGGCGTGATCTTGTGGGCTGGAAGAACCTATTACTGTGCTGTATCTCTACATTAGAAAATATTAAATGACTAAACTGGCATGTGGTAGCACTGAGAGTTTACCCCGATACACACCAAGACAGTTGGATATGTGGGCACTGGGAGAACGGGGAGGGGGGGGTGATCCACCCCGGTACACACTGAGACAGACAGATACGTGGGCACAGGAAGAACTGGCGGTCCACCCCGGCACACACTGAGATAGTTGGATACTTGGGGACTGGGAGAATTAGGAGTCCCACCCCAACACACTGAGACAGTCAGATACGTGGGCACAGGGAGAACTGGGGTCCTTCCCTGACGCACACTGAGACAGTCGGGGATTATTATTAGGTAGCAGCTACCTGGAAGACGCCTCTCCTGCTGTCACACTTGAAACAGGCTAGTAGGGTCTCCGCCTTGCAAGAGGATGCACTGGATATTTATGTACTCAAGCGAGTTAGTAAGAGAAAGGATTACATCAGCCACTTAGTCAAAGTAAAGCATTACATGTAGGACAAGCAGCAAACCCCAGCTCCATCCCCCAAGCCTGCAGTCTCCAGGATTATACATCAAGGTTCAGAACATGCTGTTAGAACAAAGGGCAGTGTATAATTCTTCAAAATCAGAAAAAAAAACATCAGGACCCTTATTTCTTCTCTCATTCCTGCACTCTGCTTTGACTCTGTCCTTTGGCACCCCAAGGTTCCAGTCAGTACCAGTGTGTGAGAGGCGGGAGGCACTGAAACACAGTACTGATTTTAACATTTCACCTCTTCCCTATAGACACTGAATTCCAACAAGCTTCTGAAGGTTTCAATATTCTAAGGGTTTTATCCATTATTATTTAAATTGGTGAAAGTGTGTGGACTGGGAGCAGCTGGTGAGGCAGCCGATCCTTTTCCTATGCTAACCTCATGGTTCCCAGATGGGAGGAGTCTCCCTCCCCCCCACAGTGTTGCTGGAAAGGCGAGCTATCAATGAGATGACCTGGCTGCTTGGCTAACGGAGCCAGTGACTCTGCGAGGTGGGAGTGTCTCGGAGGAGACGAAGTTTGAGAAAGAAATCCCCCAAGGCTGGTGTCAGCACTTGAAGCTGGTTTTGGAATCTTTGGCAATTGTTTCCGAAGCTCATCATTAACGTGGGCTGTGGAAAGGCTGAGGATTTGGCGATGAGCTCTGCCGAGCTCCACTGCACAAGTCCCTCAAGTCACCGAAATTCATCGGCTGTTGGCCCTTCACTTTCTCTCACTTAGCAACGTTTTAATCGCGGTTACTTCTGGATGAGTTCTGTGAAGTTTTCTTTTCCTGATGAACCTACTTTTTTGGACTTTGTGGAATGCTTTTCGACCATCAATGTACATTTTGTAAATCTAAAATGAAAATGTTTTTGGAGATCTTTGCATCAGTTTGGATGTGTGCAGAAAAGCAGGGTTAATATTTCCAGATGGCAACCTTTCATCAAAGTAGTGGTGCCTGTGCTGGGCAGCAACCACGAGGGCCTGAAGCTATCAGGGAAGCAGTGGACCAGAAATGGGGAAAACACCCCCTTCCCCTCGTGGAGAAGCCAAGGAGATGACCCGACAGGATGGTGACCACTGCAGTGGAGCAATGAGGGGTTTGGAAGCTGAGGGACCCACTCGGGCTCAGGGCAACTTGCAGTCGAGGGACACACGCAGGAACTGGATATTGAAGCTGGGATTCAAGAGGGCGCTGAGGGCTTCAGAAGGATTCCTCGTCACGTCGGAGGTTTGGACCCGGGACTCGGGCAGCCGATGGATCGGACAGGAGTCAGTGTGGCTGTGGGAGGACTGGAGGGGAATCTGTGGACACTCGCTGACTCCAGAAGGACTCTCCTCAGCTTCTCTTCCTCTGTTACTGTGAGGGCCACTGCTACGGTGACTCTGCCCTATGGCAGGTCAGTGTAAAAATGACATATTCTGTACTATTACATGACAAAGGAATCTTGAATTAGATTCTGGAGATGGGCCTGTAATGTTAGACATGTCTATCTCCACAGGTGTTCCCTGACGAGCTAAAAACTTATTTCAAATTTGCAGCATGTATATTTTTCATTCTCCATCAGAAATCCCTGTTACCACCTCAAAAAAATTTGCTTTTAGTCAGAGACAAATCCATGAATACAGCCTCAAATTAATCTGTGCCCCTCTGAAGAGAGGTCCCTGAATCCTTGAGTAATTTGTTGCCAGTGTTGGTTGATGATTTAGTTCTTGAAACCACACGTTGCACAAATGTCTCCGCCAGAGGATTTAGGGATGAACAATGTGTTTGTGGAGTGATTTGAAAATCTAGAACGGGACTTGGTGTGAGTGAAGGTGCAGGCAGGAGTCCTTGTCCAGATGGTGCCATTTCTTCTCCACGGCAGATGCAATATTGCTGGCTATCCACTCAGCTCTGGATCACCTCAGGAAAAGCAACATACATAATGGCTGCTCTTCACCGACTACAGCTCGACCTTCAACACCATTATTCCCTCAGTGCTGGTCAAGAAGCTACAAACTCTCTGCCTCTGTACTCCCCTCTGCATCTGGATCCTTGACTTTCTCATCGGAAGACCACAGAGAGAGTACGAATTGCAAGCAACATCTCCTCCTCACTGATTATCAACACAGGCACACCCCAATGACGTGTGCTTAGCCCACTGCTCAATTCATTATACACCCATGACTGTGTGGTCAGGCACAATTCCAATGCCATCTACAAGTTTGCCGAATGCACCACAGTTGTCGGCAGAATCACAAATGGCAATGAGGAAACATACAGGAGGGAGAGAGATCAGTTCGTTGAATGGTTTAGCAACAACAACCTTGCATTCAACAAAACCAAGAAGATGATTGTGGACTTCAGGAGGAAGTCAGGGGAACACTATCCAGTCCTTACTAAGGGCTCAAGAGTGGAGAGGGTCAAGAACTTAAAATTCCTGGGTGTCAACATCTCCAAGGATCTCTTGGAGCCTCTGGGTTGATGCAATCACGAAGAAGGCTTGCCAGCGGCAATACTTTGAGAGATGTCTGAGGAGAGCTGTACCATGGAGAGCATTCTGGCTGGTTGCATCACTGCCTGGTGTGAAAGTGTCAACTCTCAGGACAAGAATAAACTCCAGAGGGTTAACTCGATCTGCGACATCACAGGCAACAGGCTTCACTCCATCGAGGAGATCTACATGAGGTGGTGTCTTAAAAAAGCAGCCTCTATCCTCAAGGACCCCCCCACTACCCAGGCTCTCTTCACTCTGCTACCAACAGGGAAAAGGTTCAGGAGCCTAAAGACGAGCACTCAGCGGCACAAGGATAGCTTCTTCCATGCTGCCATCAGATTCTTGAATCATTAATGATTCACAGACATGGCCTCACTTTTCCTGCTCGATTATTGTTAGTTTTTTTAATATTTATTGTTCGAAGATGGTTATAATGTGAATGTTTGTCCTGTGATGCTGCAGCAAAAGATGCTTGTTCATGACGATAAATGCTGATTCTGAAGGACTGGGAGAGGGTTCCCATGTTCCTGCAGCTGGCTGCCGTGGTGAAGGCACTCTGTGTTATTGAGGTGCCAGCCAAGGCCGGAGGTGAGGGGGATGAGTGGCTGGGAGTGGACTTTTCGCACTACCCACCTGATTCCAATGTCAGCAGCTTGGGGGTGGAATGTTGGTCACAGTGCATGTGGTGAGCACGGAGGAAGTGAGATGGGGTGAGGTATGTTCCTGACCATCGGGAAACAGCATGCATGATTTGGCATAATGTCAGCAAGGGGCACCATGGGAATGTGAAAGGAATTGAGCCAAGTCCAGATCATCGGAGAAGCGAGGTACAGGAGACAACTTGACGATGAGAGAGATGCTTGTATGAGCGCAGTGTGAGGACTGGGAAGGAGGGGTTGGGCTAGCTCCTGATGAAAATGGAGAGATGATTATCTTGATCCAATCGAGTTGGATGACTTTTGCAACCAGGCGGAGTTTGCACTAGTCCCCTCCCACTGACTGATGGAGAAATGGATTAATGTTTCTGGTCAGGACTGACTCAATGGGCTGAAGGGGCTATTTCCATGCTCTGCCTCTGACTATGGGAATTGTTAAATCCACTTACTCTGACTGGGAACCAGAGTGGGTGATTTGATCTCTCTTTTGAATTCTAATTAAATCTTCTTGACCCATAGTGTTGGTGCTGAGCGTCTCCCCACATACGCAGCGTGATATGGTGAGTGTCACCAGCCTTGATTTCTGTGTTGGTTGATGTACCGGTTTCAGAGTCCACACTTGCCTCACTCTCTCTTCCCCTTGCCTGTAAACCCTTGAGCGTACGCTCTGTCACTTGATGTTCTCTTGATCATAAAGCGGCTCCTTTCCCTAACAGCCTGAATGTGCCTGAGATGGTCTGATCTCGGAAGCTAAGCAGGCTCAGACCTGGTCGGGACTTGGAGGGGAGACCGCCCGGGTACACCAGGTGCTGTAGGTTTCTGTGAGGGATGCTGGACAAAGTTGAGACTCTCTGTTGAAGAATTTCATGTATGTTACATGCTAAATGTAGTGTTACGTGACAATGGTGGAATCGTTACCTTTATCGTTTCCCTGCACGGTGGATTTAGAACTGGAATTTAGCTTTGAGAACATGTCACAGTTTGTTTTGTGGCAGCTTCACAGTGCAAATATTGCTGTAAAATTACATTTAAAAAATGAATCAATTAGTGCAAAAATAAGAGAAAGCGAGGCCGTGTCTGTGGTTCATTCAGGAATCTATGGTGGAAGGGAAGAAGCTGTCCTTGTGCTGCTGAATGTTTGTGTTCAGGCCGTGACGGAGTATATAGAGGTGTTTGGGAGATAAATTGGGAAAGATTTGTTAGAGCAGGTCACGCACAAACACTTTAAAACACAATTTTTGCAGGAGCTTTTGCAAGTGTGTTCAGACTCAGGATGGACTGTTATTTGCAAAAGGCAACAAATGTAACAGGCAGTGGCAGTTCTGTCTGGAAAAGAGCATTTACTGTCTGGAAGATCATGTGATCTTTGCAGGCAGAGGAGAAAGAAAAGTGTCTTTGCTCTCACAGTTGGAGGGAGTGAGAGAGGAGTGACACAGACATCGGTTCCAAAGGGACAAGCTGGCAAGCTTTGGAAGATGGCCTGGTCAAAGGAGAGGACTGGCTGTCCATTGTTTCCCTTGGAATAGGAGAAACAGAAAGGCCCTCCGTGGTGACCTGAAAAAAAGAGGTTAGCATCTGGAGAACCCTGAAGGGGGGCAAGTTTCGTCATCAAGACACTGATTAAAAAGGAATCAGTTGTGGATGTCCTGGAATAAGAAAAAAACTCTCTGAAAACCAGCAAGAACCCTCCTGAGTGGTAACCATCTACCTGTTAAGCACCAAAGCCTGGTGAACTTTATTAATGCTAACTTCTGTGCACAGTACAAGAATTGCCTGCAACCAGTGAGATTGGACTGTGAACCAAAGAACTTTGCTGAACTTACGCATACATATGCACTTAGCATTAGAAGGGGGTTAAGTGACTCAATAAAGATAAGTTAGTTAGATTCTATTTTCATATTAAAAGCAACGTTTATTTAAGTAACCCTTTGTGAGGTGCATATCTATTGCTGCTGGGTTTTGGGGTCCTCTGGACTCATAACAAAGCTCCTGTACCCCCTTCCTGATGTAACATGGCCTGGGTGGTGAGGGTCTGAGGATAGAGGCTGCTTTCTTAAGGAACCATCTCTTGTAGATGCCCTCGATGGTGTGGAGACTTATTTCAGTCACTCCCTGCCCAGCCCACGAGCGGCCAGATGCCCACCTCCAGGTCTCCAGTATTGACTGCTCTCTGTTACCCCTCATCTCTGCCCCAGTCAAGACATCCTCATCCCCGGGAGCGGCCTCCACTGTTACAGCAGATGTGGGGCTGGCTGTGTCAGCATTTAGGACTGTATCTGTCGTGCGTAGAAGCCAGAACTGTAATGAATGCACCACCCACGTATGTGAAAACAGCTTTGAAATTGGAACTTTAAGTTCCCTCGGTCTGAACCCCAGGTTCTTCCAGGAAAAGTGACGATACCAGCGATCCTACTGACGCCAACACAAAATCATTCTTCTCTTTGATTCGGCCTCCACACCCGCTGAAAGTGCTGTGATGGGGTAAGGTGCTCTCGATATGAGTGATCTCAGTGCTGGTGGGAAAAGAGGCAAAGTGTTTGTTCGAGCTAGATGCACCTTCTTGTTCTTGTCCGGCAACAGGAAGGGGGCCCTTGTGTGAGGCCCGGGTTGCAGCGTAGATTCTGTGGCTGGTCTTCTTTCTCCGGCCCTTGCCTGCTTCCTCTCGTCTCTGCAGCCCCTTGCATGGGAAGGGATTCATAGTCCGCTAAAGCTGCCCTGGCCGGTTCTCCACACGTGCCCTGGTCCCATACTTCTCCGTGAACACCCTCTCTCGTCTTCAGCTTGTATTCCAGATTGGAACGTAGAACATTCCAGAACAGCGTGGTACAATATTGTTCTTACCCAAGTAAACCTACCCACAACATTCTCTCACAACCATATTTTTGCCTGTCAAGAGTCTTTTAAATGCCTCCCCCACCACCACCCTGGCAATGCCATCCAGCCACTCACCACTCTCTGTGTAAATAAAAAAAACAAACTTTCCTCTACTCACCTTATCCTCTGGTGTTTGCAGAATTACAGAATCTTTTGCTGCACTCAATTCCACCGTCTCTGAACCATCATATGGTTTTCACCCGGTGGGGGGGGGGGGGGGGAAACACTTTCTTCATTACTCCACATAATTTGAGTCTTTACTTGCTCGCCTCAGTTTAGATCCTTAGATCCCTTGATGGTTCTGAGAAATGTTGGTGACTGGATAAATGTATGTCCAGGAGGAGTGGTATGGTTTAGTGTAATGTTATTACAGCGCCTGCAACTGGGTTTGAATCCACTGCAGTCTGTCAGGAGTTTGCACGTTTGCCCCATGTTCGCATGGGTTTCCTCCGGGTGCTCTGGTTCCCTTCCACCCTCCAAAGACATACAGGTTGATTGGTCTTGAGGTTGTAATTGGGTGATACAGACCCGTGAGCTGGAAGGGCTAGTACTGTAAGATATAGGCCACTCAGCCAATTGAGCCTGCTCTGTCATTTCCATCAGAAGCTGATTTATTCCCCCACTCAGCCCCACTCCCCTACCTTCTCCCCCTAACCTTTCACACACCGACTATTCGGATAGCTTCCAATCTCTGCCTTAAATGCACCCAATGATCTGGCCTCCACAGCCACTTGTGGTAGCAAATTTCTGAGGTTCACTGCTCTCTAGTTGAAGGAATTTCTCTGTTCTAAATGGGTGCCCTTCCGTCCTGAAAGTTGTGCCCTCTTGTCCAAGACTCTCCCACCAACTTTGCCACATCTATTCTGTCCAGGCCTTTCAGCCTCAAAATGCTTCTGAGGTTCCCCCCCCGCCCAAATTCTAAACTCCAAGGACTACAGTCCAAGAGCCATCAAATGTCCCTCATGCCCTAGCTGTAGCAAAAAAATGTATTATGTCAGCCTGGAAATTAGAAGATAACTTGAGAATACAACAATGGTATATAGCATGGTATATAACAATGGCATATAACAATGGTATATTAGAAAAAATAACATATAATTTAAGAAATAATATTACAATATTTGAACAAATATGGGAGCCATACATGAAACACAATAGAGAAAACCTACCGGGGACATCTACCACCTAAAATGACAGAAGGAGAAGAGAATTAAAAGAATTGACTCAGTGGAATTTCTTGTTTATTTTTATTGAGTGACAACATTGTTTGACGGGTTTAATGTATCTTAGATTCTGAACTTTAAATGAATGGGAGGGGAGGTAGGGAGGGTGGGATGGGAAGGGGGGGGGGGGTAGAAAACGACACTATGTATTTGAAAAGGAAAATGTATGTATCTTGATCAATGTGGTTTATAGTGTGAAAAATAAAAAATTAAAAAAAATGTCCCTCATGATGATTCATTCTAGGAATCATTCTTGTGAATCTTCTCTGAACCATCTCCATTGCCAGCACATCCTCTCTTAAATAAGGAGCCCAATATTGTTCCCCTGTACTCCAAGTGAGGCCTCCCCAGTGCCCCAACATCACATCCCAGCTCTTGTATCCTATCCCTCTAGAAATATCGCCAACGCTGCATTTGCCTTCTTCACCACCAACTCAACCTGGAGACTAACTCTTAGGGTGTCCTGAATGAGGACTCCCACGTCCCTTTGCGCCTCCGAATTTTGAATTTTCTCCCCATCTGCCTGTTTCTTCGACCAATGAGCCTGCCCGTACACTTTCCAACATTATATTTAATTTGCCACTTCTTTGACCGTTCTCTAGATCAATCTCAGTCTTTGTACCCTCTCCATCAATGCCTGCCCCTCCACCTACCTGTGGCTCATCAACCACAAAGCCATTCTGCAATCCAAATCATTAAAAAAAGAAGTGGCCCCAACACCGACCCCTGCGGAACTCCACTGGTAACCGGTGGCCAACCAGAAAAGGATCCCTTTATTCCCACTCTCCATTTCCTGCCGACCAGCCCATGCTGGTACCATTCCTGTAATTCCAAGAGCTTCCATCCTGATCAGCAGCCTTGCGCGTGACACCTTGTCAAAGGCCTTTTAAAAAAAAATCCATATCTACAACATCCACCATGTCTTCCCTGTCTCACCTGCTTTGCTTAAAAATAACTTGCACTAGGTTTGTCAGGCAAGATTTTCCCTGAGGAACGTGGTGACTTTGGTCTATCTCATCATGCACTTCCACATACTCTGTAATCCCATCCTTGACAATTAACGCCAGCAACTTCCCAACCAATCTTCAAAACCTACAGGGTAATTGGCTAATTGGGGTAGCATGGGCTGGAAGGACCTGTTACATGTCTACATTTTTAAATAAAATCCACCAATGTTAAGCTAACAGGTCTATAATTTTCTTTCTGTCACTTTCTTTAAACAGGGGAGTGACCTTTGCAACTTTCTCGTCCTCCAGAAACATGCCAGAATCTATTGACTCGTGGAAGATTATTACCAATCTACTTACCAGGGTGCATTCCATCTGGTCTGGGAGATTTGTCTACCCTTAGACCAGTGGTTCTCAAGTTTTTTCTTTCCACTCACGTCCCACCTTAAGTAATCCCTGACTAATCACAGAGCACCGATGGCATCGGGAATGCTTAAAGTGGGATGTGAGTGGAAAGCAAAAGGTTGAGAACAACTGCCGTAGACTATTCAGTTTCCCAAGCACCTTCTCTCTAGTGATTCAAGCTTATTTATCATCCGATTGTAAGAGCCCAACCTGACAAATCAGTGCAGACGGCAAATGATACATTTAGTCTTTACTGGATGTGTATTTATAGACATACAAACATGTATATTGAAATAATATCATTAACAAATAGTCAAGTCATGTGGAGCTGTTTTAATAGTTCACATTCTCACTGCCCATGGAAAGTTGTTGTTCTTCAGCCTGGTGATGCTGGCTCTGATCCTCCTGTATCTCTTCCCCGATGGGAGTAGCTGGAAGATGATCGTGGACTTCAGGAGGACCAGGAACGACCTGGTTCCACGGTGGGGTGGGGGGGGGGGGGCGGGGTGGAAGGGGTCCTCAATGATTTTGTGATCCCTCTTTAAACAATGATCCTGGTAAATCGTATCGATTTGTGGGGTGGGGGGGGGGGAAGAGGAAGAGACACTCCAGTGATCCTTTCTGCCATTCTTATGGTCCTGTGGATGATCTACACTGTGATGAAGCTGGCCAGGACGCTCTTGATAGAGCTCCTGTGGAAGGTTGACAGGATAGTGGCAGGAAGCCTTGCCCGCTTCTGTCTTCTCAGGAAGTGCAGTCGCTGTTGCACCTTCCTGACAAGATGTTGAGTGTCCATGATAGATCACTGGTTAAGTGCACTCCAAAGAACTTGGTGTCTCCATTCTCTCTACTACAGAGTTGTTGATGTGTAGTGGAGGGTGGTCGTTCCTGGTCCTCCTGAAGTCCACGATCATCTCCTTCATCTTGTCCACGTTGAGACTCAGGATGTTCCTCTCGCATCATTTCACGAGATTTCCCACCTCTTCCATGTAGAGCGACTCATCATTGTCGCCGATGAAGCCAACAACTGTTACGTCATCTGCAAACGTGATGACACTGTTGTAGCTGGATCTGGCGATGCAGACGTGGGTCAACAGCATGAACAGGAGTGGGTTGAGCACAAGGCGAGAGCATTGTAACATAACATAACAATTACAGCACGGAAACAGGCCATTAGGCCCTTCTAGTCCACACCGAACCAAACACCCCTTTCTAGTCCCACCTCCCTGCACAATGCCCATAACCCTCCATCTTCTTCTCATCCATATACCTGTCCAACCTTTTCTTAAATAATACAATTGACTCCGCAGCCACTATTTCTCCCGGAAGATCATTCCACACGGCTACCACTCTCTGAGTAAAGAAGTTCCCCCTCATGTTACCTCTAAACCTCTGCCCCTTAATTCTTAACTCATGTCCTCTTGTTTTAATCTTTCCTCCTCTTAATGGAAATAGTCTATCCACATCCATTCTGTCTATCCCTTTCATAATCTTAAATACTTCTATCAAATCCCCTCTCAACCTTCTACGCTCCAAAGAATAAAGACACAATCTGTCCAATCTCTCCCCATACTCCAGATGCTTAAACCCAGGCAACATTCTGGTAAACCTTCTCTGCACTCTCTCCTCTCTGTTTATATCCTTCCTATAATTAGGCGACCAGAACGGCACACAGAACTCCAAATTAGGCCGCACCAACGTCTTATACAATCTCAACATCACCTCCCAACTTCTATATTCCATGCAATGATTGATAAAGGCCAGCATACTAAAAGCCTTCTTCACCACCCTATTCACGTGAGTTTCTACCTTCAGGGAACGATGTACCGTTACTCCTAAATCTTTCTGCTCTTCTGTATTCCTCAATGCTCTCCCATTTACCACGTATGTCCTATTCTGATTCTTCTTACCAAAATGAAGCACCTCACACTTATCAGCATTAAATTCCATCTGCCATTTTTCAGCCCACTTTTCTAAGCAGCCCAAATCCCTCTCCAATCCTTGAAAACCTTCTTCATTATCCACTATTCCACCTATCTTAGTATCGTCTGCATATTTACTAATCCAATTCATCACCCCATCATCTAGATCATTAATGTATATAACGAACAACAATGGGCCCAATACAGATCCTTGAGGCCCACCACTGGTCACCAGCCTCCAACCTGACAGACAATTATCCACTACCACTCTTTGGCCTCTCCCTTTCAGCCAATGTTCAATCCATTTGACTATCTTAAAATTTATACCTAAAGACTGCACCTTCCTAACTAACCTTCCATGTGGTACCTTATCGAAGGCCTTACTGAAGTCCATATAGACAACATCCACTGCGCTACCCTCATCCACATTCTTAGTCACCTCTTCAAAAAATTCAATCAGATTGGTCAAACATGACCTTCCTCCCACAAATCCATGTTGAGTGCTCCTGATCAGACCCTGTCAGTGGAATAGTTCCAAATTGTAATGAGCCAGTGTCTCTGGGAGGTGCATCACCAGATGGGCGAACGATTTTATGATGGTGGAGATCAGTGCCACGGTGCGGTAGTCCCTGTGGTCCGTTACGGTCGCCCTCTTTTGTACCGGTGGCTCTCTTGAAACCCATGTGGGTGATGGGATTTCTGCAGTGAGGTTTTGAAGCTATCCGGAAGGACCTCTGTCAGTTTGTCTGAACGTTGTCTGGTCCCGCTGCCTTGTGTGGGTTCACCCTTAGGTAGGGTTCTCCTCACCATGCTTCATTTATGCGGGGGGCCTGTTCTTTAGGGAGAGATGGAGCGTTTTTTGGCATCAGCCTGTTCTTCTTGTTGAAACTTGTGAAGACGAATCCAGTCTGTCTGGGCGGGTGGGGGTTGGGGGGCGTTGTTGTCTTGTGATCTGATATTATTTTGATCTGATATTATTTTGATCCCTTGCCCCATGCGCCTCGCATCACCCAGCTGCCTGTGAATCTGTGCATGGGAGAATTCTGCCCTGGCTGTCCTTAGAGTCAACTTGATTCCCGTCCTGAAGGCAGCATCCTGAGGTCTGAGAAGTGCCTGGACCTCTTTCTCCACTGCACACTCCTCTTCATTGCACCCTTGAAAATTGGGGACTATCCTCTTTTTTTTTAACTTTTAATATACTTTTAGTATCCTTTTTGATATTATTTGTTAGCTTCCTTACATAGTTAATCTTTTCCATCCAAATGATGTTTAGTTCAAAGCTCCCCAGTCCTCTCTCTTCCCACTAATTTTGCTTCCTTATATGCCATTTGCTTTTACTTTGGCTTCGACTTTCCTTGTCAGTCACAGTTGTGTCATTTTTTTTCCCATTACAATATTTCTTCTTTTTGGGAAAATACCTGCCTGCACCTTCCCTATTTTGTGCAGAAACTCCAGCCATTACTGCTCTGTCATCTTCCCTGCTGATGTACCTTTCCAATCAACTTTGGTAAGTCCCTCTCTCATCCCTTTATTTCACTGGAATACTGACACATTTTAGTTTCTCCCTCTCAAACTGCAGGGTGAATTGTGTCATGTTTTTAATCAGTGCCCCCTAAGGGTTCCCTTACCTTCAGCTCCCTGATCCCTGGTCCATGACATAATACCCAATCCAGAATTGCTATTTCCCTGGTCGACTCAGCCGCAAGCTGTTCTAAAAAGCCACCCCGATCGCATTTTATAAATTCCTTCTCTGAGGATCCAGTACCAACCTGGCTTTCCCCATCAACCTGCACATCGAAATCCTCCCTGACCATTGTAACCTTGCCCTTTTTTACATGCCTTCTCTTTTTCCCTTTGTAGTTTGCACTCCACATCGTGGCTGCCATTTGGAGGCATGCATGTAAGTCCCATCAGGGTCTTTTAGAACCATAGAACACTACAGCACAGAAAACAGGCCATGCGGCCCTTCTAGTCTGTGTCAAAACATCATTCCACTTGTCCCACTGACCTGCACCCATTTTTACCCTTACAGTTTCTTAATTCCACCCACAGGGATTCTACATCTTCTGATCCAGTGTCTCCTCTCTCCAAAAGTTTAATTCCATGTTTAACCAGCAGAACCACCTTTCTGCCCACCTTCCTGTCCTTCCAATACCCTGTGTATCCACAGATATTTAGTGGTCTTCGTTCAGCCATGACTCAGTGATGGCCACAATATCATACCTGCCAACTTCTAGCAGCGCGACGAGATCATCAACCTTATTTCTTGTATTGAGGGAATTTAAATACAAGACCTTCAGTGCTGAACTCATCACCCTTTTCAATTTTGTTCCCAAAATTATATCCTTCAGCTTGCAATTTTTCCCGATTGACTGCCTGTCCTTCCTCACAATCTCGCCACAGGCAGCATCAATAAATAAAAATGACGGTGGTGGACGGCCGGCTGTGCTGCTGCTCGTGCAGCCTTAGTGAGCGGGAGAGCTGCTCCGAAAGGTTCATCCACCCAGTCCTAAAGTCAGCGTATCTGTCTTGGCGCCTCACAGTTCGGCGGGCAGCAGCCTCCTTTGAAGAAGACCGCAGAGCCCACCTCACTGACAAAAGACAAAGGAGGAAAAACCCAACACCCAACCCCAACCCACCAATTTTCCCTTGCAACCGCTGCAACCGTGTCTGCCTATCCCGCATCGGACTTTTCAGCCACAAACGAGCCTGCAACTGACGTGGACATTTTACCCCTCAATAAATCTTCGTCCGCGAAGCCAAGCCAAAGATAGAAGCTGACGGTGTTTTAAAAGTAAAATCCCACAACCATGTGGTTTATGCCCAAGATGGCAGCATCCGTGTTTGGACTCCGGGGGAGTGCCACAGGGCACCATAACCCCCCCCCCCACCTGTTGAGAAGCAGAGGAAATGACCCGATCATTGGCCAGCCAAGGACTCAGAGGCTGAAGGACCCACACATGTTGTGGGCCTCTTGTGGTCGGGGGACCTGCATGGCTGCTGTTTGAATGACTCATGGGAACCAGTTATCAGAGCTGGGACTTGAGAGAGCACTGAGGCGCAAGGTGGGCTTCTGAAGGGGATCGGGCACTGGAGGCTCTCTGATCGTGTCGGAGGTTCTGATCTGGAGCTCTGGTGGCCAATGCATTGTTTGGCTGAAAAGGCTGCGGGAGCGCTGGAGGTGAACTCGGTCACTCTGACGGGACTCTCTTGCTTCTGTACTGTAATGGGGGTGGGGTGGGCAACACTAATGACAGAAGGCAATTCGTGGAATATTAAATGTTGTGTTCTATTACATGGCAATAAAGGGACTTTGAATCTTCTGCCCTCTCATTCTGGTTCCCATTTTCCTGCCCAACTAGTTTCCAGGACTGGAAGACTTGAATTATAATGGGAGATTGGCTTAGCTGGGACTGTTTTCCCTGGATCAAAGGGTGATCATTAGAGAGGTTTATAAAATTACGATGAGCGTAGATAGGTAGATAGTCACAGTCTTTTTTTCCAGGAAATCCTACAGGGCATAGATTTAAGGTAAGATGTAAGAGGAACTTGAAATGCAAAGTTTTCATGGATGGTGGGTATACGGAAGGAGTGGCCAAAGGAATTGGTAAAAGCAGAGACAATGACGGCATTTAAAATACATCTGGGTGTTAGTGTGGATAAGAAAGGTGAAGGCCCAGGACATCACAGGCAGAACCATCCCTACCATCGAGAACATCTACAAGGAATGCTGCCGTCGGAGAACAGCAGCAATCATCAAGAACCCACACTTCCCAGCACACGCCCTGTTCTCGCTGCTGCCATCAGGAAAGAGGTATCAGTGCCACAAGGCTTGCACCACCAGGTTCAGGAACAGCTGCTCCCCCTCCACCATCAGACTCCTCAACGACAAAGTCAATCCGGGACTCATTTATGGTCTTGTGCATTTTATTGATTTTTGTTCTCTCTGTATTGCACAGTCAGTTTGTGTATATTTCATTATTTGTTTACATGTATATGCATCTTTTTCTTGAATACATTTGATTTTGCTCTACCAATAAGTGATAATTCAGCCTGGCATGTGGAAAAAAAAGACTCTCCAGATTATATGTATTCTGACAATAAATCTGAAGTTTGAACTTTGAAGAGGGAAATGGGCCAATCACAGGCTTGCAGTAAAAAAGCTTTGATGTACACCATGGTCAGTGTTGCGAGTTGGGTGAAGGATCTGTAAAACGAGGACGATTGGATGCCGAGCCATACTTGAGGGGAGAGATGTTCTTGGAGGCTGTTAGTTGTGTAATGGTACACCACCATATAGGGCCGTAGATGTGGCAGGACTGGCAATTGGTTGTGCACCTGGTTGTAGCTTGAATAGAATTACTTTCTGTCACATGTGTCGAGAATTTCCAATGTTCAGACTTGTATTGAACTCTAGACTCGAACAAGGTACCACAGGATCAGGCCAACGTGATGTCCAAATCAAACTAAAATGGCTGCTTGCCCCTGATAGACATCTCTCCATCTTCCTATGTCCATCCAGAAGACTCTTGGCTACCATTGCAACTGCTTCCATCATGGCAACCCGTCCAAACTAAAAATATTTGCCCCACCCATCTCCCTTAAACATCTTGCCCCTCCGTTTACACCCATGTCCTCTGGTGTCACGACACTCTGACCCTGGGGAAAAGAATCCGACTGACTGCCTTTTAACTGTGTCTCATAGTTTTGTAAACCTCTATCGGGTCTCCCCTCCACCTCATCCATTCCAGAGAAAGCCATCTCTCCCCATAGCTCATGCACTCCAAACCAGGCAACGTCCTGGCCAACCTCTGCAGTGTCCTTTCCTGTAACAGGGCGACCAGACATGGTATTCCAAGTACGGCCTAAACAAAGTTTGACTCGCTGACACACAACTTATTATTTTCATACTCAATGCCCCACCCAAACATATGATCCGCCGCCTTTCTGCTGGTGTCATCACATCTAATGAGCTACGGACCGGGATCCCAGACCCTTCTGCATATTAATATTTTTAGGAGCCTATCCATTAACCTTTTATATTCCCTCTACATTTGACCTCCCAAAGTGTAACACCTCACACTTGTCTGGATCTGACATTTCTCTGCAGCGATTCATATCCTTTGCTGGTCCTGTACTCTGTCTCCAATCTGCACCACCAATCTTTGGATACTTACAAACCCACCCATCTACATTATCAACCAAATAGTTAATAGACATCTTGAACAAAAAGGGTCCCGACACCGAATGCTGTGGATCATCTGTTCTGGTCAACTCAAATGGTTAGACCCTCTATGTTGGAGATGATCGTGGCCTTGCCCCTATTGTGCCACTGATGAACCCATCCCTGAACGTTGTCTGGATGCAGGCATGGACTCTTCTCACCTGAGTTTTGTACTGAACACAAGTTGATCATCAGCAAATGTCTCCACCTCCCTAGTTATGATTAACCAGCTGAAACAGATGAGGTTGTGGTGGCCTCTACCGCAGAGATCGGGCCGGCACAACACGTGGTAAGAAACAGCGGCACAACCCACTAAGGTGACCCCTAGCTCAGCGAACCGGTGCGGTCAAAAGCTGGGGCAGTACAAGACCTGCAGCCCTAAAATGACGCTGGCCAGGCTGTCCAGCTAACAGAGCGACACCAGGCTGGGGAAGAAGGGTATTCATGTGCAAGAATGTTCCTGCGGGCGGGAATCCCATATAACTACTTACAGCACAGAACAGGCCAGTTCGGCCCTACTAGTCCATGCCATAACAAATCCCCACCCTCCTAGTCCCGCTGACCAGCACCCGGTCCATACCCCTCCAGTCCTCTCCTATCCATGAAGCTATCCCGTTGTTGTTATTCATGGGGCTGATGTCAGCCAAACGGCAGGAACTCCAACTGTATAAAAGGAGCATTTCCAGCCTCTCTAAAGTCAGAGTTTAACCTCCCACATTGAAAGTTTGTGTTTCTTCGTAACAGATGACTACAAGGTTAAGTTATGTCCTGCCTAAGATGTTCTGGGACTAATTGTAGTGACTTCCAACAACCATAGCCATCTTCCCGCACCCAGCAAACAAACCTGGCCAATGCTCAGGGCAAGAAGAAACTCCAGAGATGATCCAGTTTAGATTATCCAAACACCAAATTCAATTTGTGACAGTTGCTTGGTCGGTAGCCGGGAAGTGTCTCGCGGTTACATGGAAGTACGACTCTCAACTGAGTATCACACGATGAAGATCGGAGATGCAGAGCTGCATCCCCCTGGAGAAGATCACTTGTAACTTGAGCAGGAAGTATGCTGTTCACTGAAGTGTGGCCAGCCCTACTTGAGGCACAGATCCCATCTAGATTTACCCTTCAGGAAGAAAGTTAAAGTCAAACTGTCCTGACTGATAAATAAATAGAGTCTGAATCAAGGTTGTGGTACAGACACAATTTTTAATTTCATTTATTTTCTTTTGCCTTTTTATTTAATATCTGAGGAGAGGGAAAATACTTTATTTATAGAGAGATATATGGACATTGTATGATAAGAAAGTGTCTTGTTTGTGTATATTTGCTTGAGTCTTTAAAATAAAATATTCAATAAAATAAACTCCAAAGGGTTGTTGACTCGGCCTGCGACATCACAGGCACCAGACTCCACTCCATCAAGGACATGGACACGAGGCAGTGTCTTAAAAAAGCAGTCTCTATCGTCCAAGACCCCCACCACGCAGGCCGTGCCCTCTTCACTCTGCTACCATCAGGGAAAAGGTACAAGGGCCTGAAGACGAGATTTAATGGCACAAGGACAGCTTCTTCCCCTCCGCCATCAGATTCCCGAATAATCAATGAACCACAGGCATGGCCTCACTTTGACTTTTCGGGCACTTATTTATTTTGTAAGGTGGTTCATTGAAATATTTCCCCTGTGACGCTGCTGCAAAACAACGAATTACATCAACTGCTCCTAATGATAAATTCTGGTTCTGAACTTGGCCATTGGAATCATTGACTCCCATTTCCTTTTTTTTTACAAGCTCTCTCTGATGCCAGAGGGGGTTCCTCTCCCCTCACCTCTGGAATCCCTTTGGCTCACGTCTGTGATGCGGTTTGGAGTTGAATTAGGAACACCTTGTTGAGAAAGGAGTGCTGCTGGAGAGACAGATTGGATTTGCTCTGCATTTTATGGAGTTTTGTAAATGCCAGTGTCGCTACCGTACTGCGCCAACGTGAAGTGTGCCGGCAGCATGCACCTTCAATCCCACAGCAGGGATGTGGAGTTGTTCCACGGCTTTTACTGCATCTAATGCTTTCTGCCAGTTCCTGATAAATGCTGCTGGATTCAATAGGCTGAAGGTAGATGTTTGTCAAGCGGGGGGTCGAGGAGAAATCCAAAATGTATCACAGCTGCCTGTGTCTCAAAATTCCTCTGCTGCATCCAGGATGGGGGCTTCCTCTTGGGAGCTCTGGATCAGAATTTATTGTCATGAACACGTCACGAAATTTGTTTTCTTGCGGGCAGCATCACTGGTACAAACATTGCTGTAAATTACAAAAAAAAAATTGGTGTAAAACGTCGTGTCTGTGGTTCATTGTCCGTTCAGGGATCTGATGGCGGAGGGGAAGAAGCTGTCCTTGTACCGCTGGGTGCTTGTCCAAAGGCTCCTGGATCTCCTTCCTTCCTGATGGTAGCAGGATGAAGAGGGCATAGCCTGGGTGGTGGGGGGGGGGGGGGGGTCCTTGAGGGTAGAGGCTGTTTTTTTTTAAGACACCACCTCATGTCGGCATCCTCGATGGAGTGAAGTCTGGTGCCCGTGGTGTCATTGGCCGACTTCACAACCCTCTGTAGCCTTTTACCGTCTCGTGCATTGGCCCCTCCATACCAGACAGTGATGCAGCCTCTCAGAATGGCTCCATGAGAATCTTGTAACGTTCCCAAATCTCCTCTCAAAGATTGCATCGATTATGGAGACCACAGAATAGAGCTTCACAGATGTTGACACCCTGAAATGTAAAGTTCTTTACCCTTTTCACTGTTGACCCTTCAATGAGGACTGGATCCTGATTTTCCCCCTCCTGAAGGCCACGATCATCTCCACAGTTTTGCTGACATTGATTGCAAGGTTGTTGTCGTGACACTATTCAACGAGCTGATTTACCTCCCTCCTGTACGTTTCCTCATTGCTGTTTGTGTTTCTACCAACAACTGTGATGTCATCGGCAAACTTGTAGATGGCCTTGGAATTGTGCCTGGCCACCCAGTCATGGAAGTGGAACAGTGGGCTAAGCACGTGTCGTTGGGGTGCGCCTGTGTTGTTTGTCAGTTAGGAAGAGATGTTTCCGATTCACACTGATGGTGGTTTCCCAATGAGGAAGTCGAGGTGGGGTTCAGAGGCCCAGGTTTTGGAGATTTTTTTTTTTGTAGTTTATTGTTTTTTATTATTATAATTTTTTATTTTTCACACCATAAATCACATTAACCATGGTACACACTTTTTCCTTTTCACACATATACAGTGCCATTTTCTCCCCCCCCCTCCTCCCATCCCACCCTCCCTACCTCCCCCCTCCCGTCCATTTAAGGTATACAATCTAGGATACATTAAACCAGTCAGACAATGTTGTCATTCAATAAAAATACACCAGAAATTCAACTGAGTCCATTCTTTTCATTTCCTTTTCCTTCCGTTAACTTAGGTAATGATTGTCCCCGGTAGGTTTTCGCTATTGTATTTAATGTAAGGCTCCCATATTTGTTCGAATATTTCAATATTATTTCTTAAACTATATATTTTTTCTAATGGAATACATTTATTCATTTCTATATACCATTGTTGTATTTTCAAATGATCTTCCAATTTCCAGGTTGACATAATACATTTTTTTGCTACGGCTAGAGCTATCTTAACAAATCTTTTTTGTGCATCCTCCAAATCAATTCCAAATTCTTTGTTTTTTATGTTACTTAGGAAGAAGATCTCTGGATTCTTTGGTATATTGTTTATTTTATTTAATATCTGATTTAGATCTTCCCAAAATTTTTTTACTTTCTCACATGTCCAGATTGCATGAATTGTTGTTCCCATTTCTTTTTTACATTGAAAACATCTATCAGATACTGTTGGGTCCCATTTATTTAACTTTTGAGGTGTAATGTATAGCCTGTGTATCCAGTTATATTGTATCATACGTAACCTCGTATTTATTGTATTTCTCATCGTTCCGGAGCATAACTTCTCCCATGTTTCCTTTTTTATCTTTATATTTAAATCTTGTTCCCATTTTTGTTTAGTTTTACCATTTGTTTCCTCATTCTCCTTTTTTTTGCAGTTTAATATACATATTTGTTATAAATCTTTTGATTATCATTGTATCTGTTATCACATATTCAAGGTTACTTCCCTCTGGCAAACTCAAGCTGCTTCCTAATTTATCCTTCAAGTAGGATCTCAATTGGTAATATGCCAGCGCTGTATCTTGAGTTATATTGTACTTATCTTTCATTTGTTCAAAGGATAAGAATCTATTTCCTGAAAAACAATTTTCTATTCTTTTAATCCCTTTTTTTTCCCATTTTCTAAAGGAAAGGTTATCTATTGTAAAAGGGAGTAACTTGTTTTGCGTCAATATTAGTTTAGGTAATTGATAATTTGTTTTATTTCTTTCTACATGAATCTTCTTCCAAATATTGAGGAGATGATGTAATACTGGAGAACTTCTATGTTGTACCAATTTTTCATCCCATTTATATAATATGTATTCAGGTATCTTTTCCCCTATTTTATCTAATTCTAATCTCGTCCAATCTGGCTTTTCCCTTGTTTGATAAAAATCTGATAGGTATCTTAATTGTGCGGCTCTATAATAATTTTTAAAGTTTGGCAGTTGTAAGCCTCCTTGTTTATACCATTCTGTTAATTTATCTAGTGCTATCCTCGGTTTCTCCCCTCTCCATAAAAATTTCCTTATTATTTTCTTTAACTCCTTGAAGAATTTCTCTGTCAGTTGTATTGGCAATGCCTGAAATAAGTATAATATCCTTGGAAAAATGTTCATTTTAATACAGTTTATCCTTCCTATTAGTGTTAGTGGTAAATCTTTCCAATGCTCTAAATCGTCCTGTAATTTTTTCATTAGTGGATAATAATTGAGTTTATATAGTTGGCCGAGATTTTTGTTTATTTGTATACCTAGGTATCTTATTGCTTGCATTTGCCATCTAAATGGTGATTCCTTCTTAAATTTTGAGAAATCCACATTATTCATAGGCATTGCTTCACTTTTATTTACGTTAATCTTGTAACCCGACACTTCTCCATATTCCTTCAATTTCTTATATAATTCTTTTATTGATAGTTCTGGTTCTGTTAAGTACACTATAACATCATCCGCAAATAAACTAATTTTATATTCCTTGTCTTTTATTTTTATTCCTTTTATATTATTATCTGTTCTTATCAATTCTGCTAGTGGTTCTATAGCTAACGCAAACAATAAAGGTGATAGTGGGCATCCCTGCCGTGTTGACCTGCTTAAGTTAAATTGCTTTGATACATGTCCATTTACTGTCACTTTCGCTAACGGTCCCTTATATAATGCTTTAATCCAATTAATATACTTCTCCAGTAAACTGAATTTTTGCAATACTTTGAACAAATAATTCCATTCTACTCTGTCAAAGGCCTCTGCGTCTAAGGCAACTGCTACTGTAGGTGCTTTATTCCCTTCTACTGCATGAATTAAGTTAATAAATTTACAAATATTGTCTGTTGTGCGTCTTTTTTTGATAAATCCAGTTTGGTCTAAATTTACCATTTTCGGTACATACTCTGCTAATCTGTTTGCTAATAGTTTAGCTATTATCTTATAATCTGTGTTAAGTAAAGATATTGGTCTATATGACGCTGGTGAGAGTGGATCTTTCCCTTGCTTTAGTATTACTGTAATTATTGCTGTTTTACATGAATCTGGTAAACTTTGTGTTTTATCATTCTGGTTGATTACTTCTAGGAGGGGCGGGATTAATAAGTCTTTAAATGTTTTGTAGAATTCTATTGGGAATCCATCCTTTCCTGGTGTCTTATTATTTGGTAATTTTTTTATTATCTCTTGTATTTCGACTATTCCAAATGGCTCTGTTAATTTATTTTGTTCCTCTATTTGTAGTTTTGGTAGTACAATTTTAGTCAGAAATTCATCTATTTTCCCTTCTTTCCCTTCGTTTTTAGTTCGGTATAATTGTTCATAGAATTCTCTAAAGTTTTCCTTAATTTCTTTTGGATTATATGTAATTTGTTTGTCTTTTTTCCTTGATGCCGATACCATTTTCTTAGCTTGTTCTGTCTTAAGCTGCCATGCTAGGATTTTGTGCGTTTTTTCACCTAGTTCATAATATTTCTGTTTTGTCTTCATTATATTCTTCTCCACCTTATATGTTTGTAGTGTTTCATATTTTATTTTTTTATCTGTCAATTCTCTTCTTTTAGTTGTATCTTCCTTCATTGCTAATTCTTTTTCTATATTTACTATTTCCCTTTCCAACTGCTCTGTTTCCTGATTATAGTCCTTCTTCATCTTGGTTACATAACTTATTATTTGCCCTCTAATGAATGCTTTCATTGCATCCCATAGTATAAACTTATCTTCCACTGATTCCGAATTTATTTCAAAATACATTTTTATTTGTTTTTCAATAAATTCTCTAAAATCCTGCCTTTTAAGTAACACGGGGTTTAATCTCCACCTATACATTCTTCGAGGGATGTCCTCTAACTTTACTGTCAATATTAAGGGTGAATGGTCCGATAGTATTCTAGCTTTATATTCTGTTTTTCTTACTCTATCTTGCATACGAGCTGATAACAAAAATAGGTCTATTCTTGAGTATGTTTTATGTCTAGCCGAGTAATATGAATATTCCTTTTCCTTTGGGTGTTGTTTCCTCCATATATCCAAAAGTTGCATTTCTTCCATCGATTTAATTATAAATTTGGTTACTTTGTTCTTTCTGTTAATTTTTTTCCAAGTTTTGTCCATATTTGAATCCAAATTCAGGTTGAAATCCCCTCCTATTAATATGTTCCCTTGCGTATCTGCTACCTTCAAAAAGATATCTTGCATAAACTTTTGATTTTCTTCGTTAGGTGAATATACATTGAGTAGATTCCAAAACTCCGAATATATCTGACATTTTATCATTACATATCTCCCTGCTGGATCTATTATTTCCTCTTCTATTTTAAATGGCACATTTTTACTAATTAATATAGCTACTCCTCTTGCTTTTGAATTATACGATGCTGCTGTTACGTGTCCTACCCAATCTCTCTTTAATTTCTTGTGCTCCAATTCAGTTAAATGTGTTTCTTGCACAAATGCTATATCAATTTTTTCTTTTTTCAGTAAATTTAGCAGTTTCTTCCTTTTGATTTGGTTATGTATTCCATTAATATTTAAAGTCATATAGTTCAGCATAGCCATTTTATACTTTGTTTATCTTCCCTTTCTGTTTCTCCATCATTACCTTTCCTTCTTATCCATTTCTGTTTTCTTGTTTTGAACCCTTTATAAGACAACATTCCTAAAACATGAAACATTTTCCTTATTCTCCTATTTAAAACTTCTTTAGCTCCAATCTCCCCTTCCCCTCCTGAGTTGTCCTTTATCCCTTGTCGGACAACCACATCTCCCCTCTCCATTTGGATTTGCGAATTCACTCGCAAGCGTCAGCTGATTTTGCAGTGACCACAACTCCTCCCCACCCAGCCCCCCCCAGAAAAGATTTCACTTTTCATATGTAATAAAGGTCACTCTTTTAGTTCCCTCCTTATTCCCTCTATTCCATTTCCTTCCCTTATTAATTCTTGTCTAAACTATCTATATTTTCCTCTAAATACGGATACATTCATGTATGAACATTATACATATACACACATATACCTCTTTACCCACATACATATAAATCGTGGTCATTTTTACTCTTATTACATATCTTCATCTCTCTGGTTGTTTTGTAGTTGTTCTGCAAATTTCCTTGCTTCCTCTGGATCCGAGAATAGTTTTTTTTTCCCCCATAAGATCGTTTTCGATGTATTGAACTCCTTTCTCTTCTTCAGGAGTTCAGAACTTATGTGTCTTTTTAGTTCTCAGTCTTTTGTACTCTCGTTACACGTCTTCATCCCTCAGTCTATTTTGTAATTGTTCTGCAAATTTTCGTGCTTCCTCTGGATCCGAGAATAGTCTGTTTTGTTGTCCTGGAATAAATATTTTCAATACCGCTGGATGCTTTAGTATAAATTTATACCCTTTCTTCCATAAAATCGCCTTTGCTGTATTGAACTCCTTTCTCTTCTTCAGGAGTTCAAAACTTATATCTGGATAAATGAAGATTTTTTGCCCTTTGTACTCCAGTGGCTTGTTGCCCTCTCTTACTTTTTCCATTGTCTTCTCCAGTACCTTTTCTCTTGTAGTATATCTTAGGAATTTTACTAAAATAGATCTTGGCCTTTGTTGTGGTTGTGGTTTAAAGGCCAATTCTCTATGTGCCCTTTCTATTTCCATTTCTTGCTGTAGTTCTGGACATCCTAGGATCCTGGGGATCCAATCTTTTATAAACTCTCTCATATTCTTGCCTTCTTCATCTTCCTTAAGGCCCACTAGCTTTATGTTATTTCTTCTGTTATAATTTTCCATTATATCTATTTTCTGAGCTAACAGTTCTTGTGTCTCTATAACTTTTTTATTAGATTCCTCTAATTTCTTTTTTAAGTCCTCTACCTTCATTTCTACTGCTGCTTCCCGCTCTTCCATCTTGTCCATTCTCTTTCCCATTTCTGTTAAGGTCATATCTATTTTATTCATTTTCTCTTCTGTATTGTTTATTCTTCTTCTTAAATCATTAAATTCTTGCGCTTGCCATTCTTTAAATGACTCCATGTATTCTTTAATAAGAGAAAGTATATCCTTTATCTTGCCTTTCCCTTCTTCTTCTATTTCACTGTACTCTTCCTCTTCCTCTTCTTCCTCTGGGTTGGCCATCTGTTGTTTCTTTGTTGCCCTTTTCTTCTCTTCTTTCTTGTTTTCGTTGTCTTCTATGTTCTCCTCTTGCTGCAGGTGTTCTGCAGCTGTCATTGCTGGCTGTGGAGATTGACTTCCCAGCTGGTCACCCCTCTCGTCGGTGTGTTTTTTTGCATGCGCGGTTGCGCACTTTTACTCGGCTCAGCGAGCCATTTTTGTAGTCCACTTTCTACCGACCTGAGGGAGCGGGTTTCTCTCTCCACCACGGGCCTCTTCGAACAGGTAAGGCCTTCTCCTTCTTCTTCCGTTGTCTTCTCTTCCTCTCTTCTTACCGTTGATTTCGATTTTTCTTTTTTCGTCGTCATCTTCTTTCCACCTTTATACTCACTTTTCTTTAATTTTTATTTTTGTGCCTTTGTGTTTTCCTTTGATTTTTCCGACTTTTCTGGAGAGGGCTGGAGTTCACCGTCCGGCCACTACTCCATCACGTGACTCCCTCCTTTGGAGATTGTTGACGATGGTGTTGAAAGCTGAGCTGTGGTCAACGAAGAGTAACCTGATGTAGGTGTTGCTGTTATTATCTTCTGCCTTGCCCCATTCCCCTCCCCTCCAACCCCTTGCAACCAGACAGAACAAAAACCGAATCACTCTGTACCCTGCAACTCCTAGCCTGTATCCTGGCTGGGGTGGGGTGGGGGGGGGTGCTAGACGGAAAATAAGGTGTTCCTCCAACAATCTGCGGGTGGTCAGGGTGGGACAGTTACATGAGGCCGTGGACAGACGTGAGCTTGGGAGTGTGACTCAGAATTGAAATGGTTACATTTTCACCAACTTTAATGTGATCCAACTGGTAGCTGCATTTTCTCCTTCCCATCCCGACCTGTTTGTCAAAGGGGTTTGGTCCCCCTGAGACTCCTGGTCTGTTTTTGCCTTTCCCATCCACACTTCTGCTGTAAATACAGAAAATGCAAAAACGTGTCCCTGTGCCCAGGGCCATAGACAGACCTTTCAGGTGAGGCGGGCCTTTCCTGCACATCGTCCAACCCGATCTGCTGCCCACGGTGCGGCCCCTCTACATCAGTCACCCCAAACACAGATTGGGTGATCCTCTCGCGTGAACACCTACGTCTTGTTCAGGAGGGATCTAAGCTTCCTGCAGCCAATCATTTCAACGCATCCTGACAACATGTTTATCCCCGGTCCCATCCAATGTCTGGGTGAGGTGCAACTTGAAGAACAACACATCAAGTTCCTCCTGGACAACCTTAAACCTCCCAGCATGAACATGGAGATTTCTCATTCGAGGTAACCTTCACCCCATTTGGTTGCACTGGTTCTATTCTCCTTCATCTACTCCTGTACTCTCTCTTTCACCCTCCCCTCCCCCCCCCCACCCACTTCCACCCCCAAGACATATCACTCCACACTTTCTGTCCTGTTACCTCTGGGCCCTTCTCCCTGCATATATATAATTTTTTCTTTTTATCTTAGTCTTGACAGGGTTTCAAATCAAGCCCTTTAATGGTTTTTAGACAGCAATGTCATGAAAATTGTGGAAAAAAAATTAGCATAATTACTGCCCATGTGGCTGTTCACACTGGGCGCATTTTTAGGCTGCAAGACCCTGAGTGCAACCGTCCTGGGGGGATTGGATGTGTAGTCAACGGATTTTTCTAGTACAATTTACACTGCAGGCTTCCTCCAAAAAGTTGTAGGGGGTCCTGCAGGATCAATCACGGTGGCAGGAATTGACTCCAGATTCCTGCACGTTCGTTTTAAACCACCCGCCCTTGTAGTGGCAAAATTCAGTGATTGTGTCGTTACTCGCCTCCAGTCTAGAAACTATTCTTTCTTTGGCTTGGCTTCGCGGACGAAGATTTATGGAGGGGGTAAAAAGTCCACGTCAGCTGCAGGCTCGTTTGTGGCTGACAAGTCCGATGCGGGACAGGCAGACACGATTGCAGCGGTTGCAAGGGAAATTGGTTGGTTGGGGTTGGGTGTTGGGTTTTTCCTCCTTTGCCTTTTGTCAGTGAGGTGGGCTCTGCGGTCTTCTTCAAAGGAGGTGCTGCCCGCCAAACTGTGAGGCGCCAAGATGCACGGTTTGAGGCGTTATCAGCCCACTGGCGGTGGTCAATGTGGCAGGCAACAAGAGATTTCTTTAGGCAGTCCTTGTACCTTTTCTTTGGTGCACCTCTGTCACGGTGGCCAGTGGAGAGCTCGCCATATAATACGATCTTGGAAGGCGATGGTCCTCCATTCTGGAGACGTGACCCATCCAGCGCAGCTGGATCTTCAGCAGCATGGATTCGTGCTGTCGACCTCTGCCATCTTGAGTATCT
Organism: Narcine bancroftii; assembly: GCF_036971445.1. NCBI lineage: Eukaryota > Metazoa > Chordata > Chondrichthyes > Torpediniformes > Narcinidae > Narcine > Narcine bancroftii. The sequence continues at coordinate 97,200,144 of NC_091474.1, forward strand.
TCGACGTTAGGGGTGTAAGCGCTCCAATGGATGTTAAGGATGGAGCAGAGACAACGCTGGTGGAAGCGCTCTAGGAGCCGTAGGTGGTGCCGGTAGAGGACCCATGATTCGGAGCCGAACAGGAGTGTGGGTATGACAACGGCTCTGTATACGCTTATCTTTGTGAGGTTTTTCAGTTGGTTGTTTTTTCCAGACTCTTTTGTGTAGTCTTCCAAAGGCGCTATTTGCCTTGGCGAGTCTGTTGTCTATCTCATTGTCGATCCTTGCATCTGATGA